>NW_028258336.1:1200000-1500000 GCF_053883595.1 Heterocephalus glaber
ACTGTAGTATTGTTAATATCACAAAAGTAATCTGTAGCGACAAGTATGTGATCCTGTTAATATCAAGGGAATTAACTACAGTAATTTTGCCCAAGACAAATTAGATATTAACATACCATAAAAACCAATTGTGTATCACCCTTAATCCTAAAGAAAAAATAGGGAATTATGATGAAAACATTAAGGCAATCCAGGTATAGCTAATATGTACTAAATAAAACAACTATATATTTGCTAATAGTAGAAAACAAAAATTTAAGGTAATTTTACAGAGTTAAGCATTAAAACATTAACAAATCTTTACAGTTATACTATTAAAGAAACAGGGTTTGGGAGTGGAGGAATGCAAGAGAAAAACTTTGAAACCTTAAACTCTATGATATAAGAAGGAGAGAAAAGTGGTACAAGAGATCTAGTTGGGGAGTAGAAGGATATCTGTAGAATTAGACAAAGGTAAGACAAAATAACTGGCAAGAAAGAGAGATGAAAGAAAAAAGGAAGGAAATTAAATAAATTTTATAGAGAGCTGAAATAACAGAGAATACTTAAGAGGAGAAAAATTAAAAGGAAGAAGAAAAGAAGAAGAGATTAGAAACAAGGCAGGGGACAAAGGAAGGTACCCAAGCCCCAGGAAACTGGTGAAGAAGAAAGAAAGAAAGGAAAGGAGAGAGAGAAAAAAAGAACAAAACCAAATAAAAAAACTAAAAACAAACTTTAAAAAAAGAAACAAAAACAACAAAAACCCCTAACCAAATGAACAAAAACAAATGAACAAAGAGAATTACTCTGTGATTTCAAATGTGTGGTTACCTTCTGGGATACAGCTTTGGGGCAGTGTCCAATTCAAGATGTGTCCCTGCTCTTGTTGGTAGACAAAGAAGGGAGTCAGAGCCCAGGTCCATGCTGGGTATAGTTACCAGCATCCAGGCAGTAGGATTAGGGTAGGGGTGCCAATTCTGGGGCTTTCAAATTCATGAAAATTCAGGCTGAACTTGGCTTCTGGCCATGAGTTGTTCAGTTTAAAACACTCTGTGTGTCACTTGCTGGCCTGACTATGGCTCCCTGACCACCTGTGTCTCCCCTGGCTGACCCTCACCCAATCCCTGTGGGAGTATAAAGCTGGAAGCCCTAAAATAAAGCCAACCTACAGTCACTCTAAGTTTCAGGCTCAGGGCTCAGTTGGCTTCCTCCCTGTTATGGAGTCCAAGCACTTGCTTCAGAGAATAGGGAAAGTGCTTAGGCTGGAGTTACTCACCAACCCTTGCAGCTCACAGTATCCACCAGTTTGTTCCACAGTTTAGTTTCTCCCTGAAGGCTTCTGGAGACCACTGCTTTCACTGTTTCTCTTGTAAACTCAGCCCTGCTTTGTGATGATCCACTAGCCAGGAGCTGGGGAGAAAGTGCAGATTGCCCCCTTCCTTTTTCCACATTACATTCTGTCTCTTTGATTTTTCTGCAGGCTGCAACTTTCCCATCAGGTTCTTCCAGGGTCTTAGGACTCCACCTCCCTCCTTTTCTTCCCCAGGTTATTATTTTTCCAGTGTCTAGATTCCAAATCCCAGAGAGGCTAATTTGTTGCTGCTTACCACTCTGCCATCTTCCCAGAAGTCCTCCTTTCTTCCATCACTTTCCTGCAAGTCAGGGTCTGGGAGACCAGCCCAGCTTTCCAGAGCTCATAAATTATGTTGATAACTCACAACAAACTGTGAGGTTTAAAAACTCATCTATTTCATAGATGAGAAAAATGAACCTCAGAAAGGTTAAAATACATTTTTCAAACTAATATGGGTCTATAAATGGATTCGGCAATAAGCTCAGACATTAGGGTCTTTTCGTCACAGTGGCTGGGGCCACTTTACCCTTCTGATGGTAGGGAGCAAAGAGAGTCCTTCTCAGGGCTTCTACTGGGAGATTCCTGCAAGTATGTATCTGGATGTTTTACCTCTTTCTTCCATGGTACCTCATTCTCTAAAGGGCAGAGTCCTCTACTGCAAAGCCCATGCATTCCTTTGAAGCCCACCTCAACCCTACCCCGCAGAAAAATCCCACATACTCCTGTTCACTAAGGACTTCATCTTGGCTTAGTCATGCTCTCTTTCCTTGGTTTGATATTAAAGAATGGGATTCTTGGTGTGCATGGGGTAAACCACACAAGAGAGAGAGCATATTATTAGTTGCACTGGGGCCATTTTTACTAGTCACAATTTTGTCAAAATATATATTCTCCTAATCAATTTAGTAAAGACTGCCCTTCCTTGACAACTGATCTATGTCCATAAATATTCCAGATATGGGATTGTGTTTTCTCCTTCCCTGTGGTTCTAGCTCCTTACAGCCATTAAAGTTTAGGACAAAGGCTTAGACAATGTTTGATTACACTTATCAGAATAACCCAGGGCATAAGGAAAAGCCTGAGAAATTACTCTTAGTGGAGTACAGTACTCTGGGGAGAAACAGACATGCATGGATTATACTCTGCCCTTGGGACTTCAGTTGCAGGGCATGGCCCCTGGATGTGGAAGGCTCTCCATGGAATGCTTAGTCCCTCCTTTTGTCCAGCCTCAGCTTGGTTAGTCCCATGGAGTTCTGAACCAAGATAGGTTCCAGTATGCAATTTCCTACCTGGTCCCAATCCCAGGGGTATTTGGGTCTGCACAACTGGGTGGAGCCCAGCTCTATGTATTTGTAACAGTACCCAAGGTACTGAGTGGTCCCCATACCACAATTTGAGACAACAGTGTATTTAACAAAAATTGCCCATAGGGCAGTAGGTACCATTCATGGGAGTCCTCATATCTGAGCCATCCCCAGTCTTTTCACACTTTTGCAAATGAGAAAATTATCTCTGGGTTATACCAGGACCATTCTATAGGGTCATGAGGCTTCTGGTCCATCCCAGAATCACAGTGCATGACCTGGGATATGCAAAGCCTTCTCCAGTTAGAGGTGAGAAAGTACTCATCTCCTCCCCCACCCAACCACTCTATCTATTAGCTTAATAGAATTTATTAAGTGCTTTCTACAAGTGAGCTACTGTGTTGGGTCATCACATGGGCCAGTTAATACTTTACTCCTTGAGGTGATTTCTCCACTAAAGCTGATAAAACTGAGGCCCAAAGAAGTTCAGAAATTTATCTAGCTACGGAATGAGCATGGCTGAGTTGGGACAGGCACCCATACTACCTGGTTTTATAGATCATCCACTCTCTTACCTCTCTGCTGTGTTCTCTCCCAACTAGATCACAGAGGTCTGAGAGTAGGGAGCAAGGCAACTGACTCAACATGGCTTCTTTCTACCTGAAGAAGTTCTATCATTCATCAACACTGCATTTCCATCCCTTTTCCTTCCTTGGATATTGGCTCAAAGGATTAAAATAAAGGCTATGAAGGAAGTCTGTTGGGGAGGATGGGAGGCACAGCATTTATTAGCAGAGTCAGATTGCCTACCTATCATGAAATATGCCCTTTGCCCTGCATGCCTGCCTGACCTGGGTGGAGTACAGGCACCCCCTTGCAATGGCTGACCAGGGCAAGGTTCAGTGGGAACACAATCTCGGACCACCTCGTGGATATGTTGGTTTTGGCAGGATCTGATATATGTCATCCTGTATGTAACATTGGCTCTGTGTCCAAGTTTTTTTAAAAAAAAGCGGGAGCAGAAATGAAGAGTCAACAGTAAATCAGTAAATACAGCAATAATTAGGAAATGGTGCAAACTCTTTTAGACAGACCCACAGGCTAGCTGTTTGCTCTCTATAAATTAGTAAATTTATAAACAGATATAAGGAATTAATAGCAACTTAGTATTTTTCATATCAAATTTACGATACAGAAAAAAGTTTGAATTAACCCTATCTGGATTCCCATCTTCCTCTGTCATTTACTTAATCAAGTTACTTGACCTCTGGGCCTTGGTTTCTCAAATTTAATTGTGGAAAATCGTGTCTGTTTAAAAGAATGAGTTGTGAGGATTAGAAATCATGTATGCAAAGGAGGCTCTCAGTGTGTGATAGCTAATATTATACAACTCTAGAACTCATTTCCAAAGTTAATGGGATGTCTGAAGATGAATCTAATTATATGAAAAGCATAGACTTTCATAGGTCTTTATGACTTCAAAAATAAGGACATGGAGTTTTTATTGGTGTGTTCTTCCTCCTTGAGCTCATAACACTGCATATGAAAAGCAATTTTGCATATGTTCAGTTTGATATTTAAAACAATCCTGAAGCATAAGGGCAATATTATCTTCTTCACATTAAAAATGATTATGTTAAGATTTAGTAAGTTTAGGGCCAGGGATTTAGCTCAGTGGTGCTGCTGCCTGCCTTGCAAGCACAAGGTTCCAAGTTTGATCCCCGGTACAAAAAAAAACAAAAAAAGAATTAGTAGTTTAAATGGTTTACCTCACAATTTATAAAGAATTGACAATCACATACCAGTCTTCTGAAATTAAATTCAGAGTTCATACTCCCTGACCACACTAGAATTTGTCATTCATTTTTAAAATGCTCAATGAAAGTACATATTCAATTAGTAAAACTGAATTTAATCTTTTCTCATATTCAACTATGAGACAATCATATCCCAGGATGGAAAGAGACTTTATTCAGATCACCTAGAAAATCAGCAAGAGGATAGGATTTTTTTAAAGGAGGCTTAAGTACATATATAACAAATTACGATCCCCAGGAAATCATGAAAAGGCATAGGATCTGCTACTAGGCATCTGCGTAATTGGGCAGTTAACCTTACCAGGGTAAGGTTTATGCCCTCCAGAAGTTCTGTCTTGAGAGTAAAGTATTAACTTCATAGTGTCACTGTAGTGACTAGATAATAGATGTGCACCTGGGAAATAAATGCTCAGTAGATGTAAGTTTCCTGTACCTCATGCATTAACTTGACAAATGAGCATTTGGCAAAGTCTGACAACTAAAGCTCCAATGTCAGGAAGCCTCTCTTGCCCATAAACCAGGAACAGTGAGTACTTGGCAGCGTGGCCAAGCATACAGGTTCTCTGCCTGGCTATCCTAAAGCAGAGCTGTTCCTAGAAGAGGTTCTGGGAACCCTTGGGTTTTGGTAAGGAGGTCCATCCCCTTTGTAAATGGCTGCCAGCAACCATTGCTAATGTGATCTGAATGTTGGAGTGGTTTGTTTGCTCTGGAGGACTTGGATGGTGATAGCTAATAGATATGTGAGCAATGAAGTTCAAGCTTAATGTGAACACATGCTTGCCTAAGAGCAAGACTGGGGCCATTAGCTCCCAGCAGGAGGGCGACCAAGTCTGTGAAATGATCATAACACTCTCTTGCTATGCTGCTCAGATGAGTTCTAAGCCTCATTAACAAGTGTTGATGCCTCATTCTTGGGCACTGTTTGTATACCACCCTCACAAGAGAGCAATTCCCAAAGGTGGGATTGAGATCCATGTGATTGCAAGGGGTCAAGCATTTTTCCACTGTCTTCATGAGAGACAAGGTAATTAAAGATACTGAAAATTTTTACCTTTGTCTCCCTCCCACCCTGCCTCTCCCTCCTTCCCTCTCTTCCTCCCTCCCTGTGTGTGTCCATGTGTGAGTATGTAGGCTGTCACGTTATCCATAAAGGAATGCTATTTCCTAATCATCTCTTTCTATATGACCATGCTATAGAGCACACCCAAAGTCAACTCATTAGCAAAATTACCTTTTTCTAGTCCAAGCTATGTCCATGCCTTCCAATTTGGGCTCATTAACTAGGTCTGTGGGTTTGGCCCTGACTCCTTGGCTTGTAAAGTTCAAGTTTTTGCCATGCCCAACCCAACTTGTTCTAGTGAGAAAATACCCAGTTGTCTGTTTGTGTTTTGCTTAGATTTTAGGATATTATAATTCAATATATATTGGAGGTAAAAATGGCAGATAAATGACAGCCAAACTCTAGACCATCCTGACCTCAGAAAGGACACAGAAGGTCTAAATCACCTAGTTCTCTAATACTTTCTTTGTCTCTGGCCTCCTTTCCCAACACAGAAAGGATGGCCTGCGCCCTCTCTCTGGCCAGCAGCCTCTTTCATCTCTAGAGGCCAGCCTGAGAGGTCCCCACTGCTCACTCCTCCTCCCGAAGAGCTGTCAGACCAAAATCCTTCCATCCTCTGTGTTCCTGGGTACAGGGTGAACCACCCCGTGCATTCGTTTCCTGTTACCACTGTGACAAAGTACTTGAATTGGCTTTAAACAATGCAAATTTATTATCCTACAGTTCTGGAGATCTCTCTGAGCTAAAATGAAGGTGTTGGTAGATTTGTGTAACAATAAAAAAATATATATTTTCTTGCCTTTTCACCTTTTAAAGGCCACCCACACTCCATGGCTCATGCCCCCTCCTGCTTCAGCTTCAAAGACACCAAGATCACATAAAGTCCTTTTCATATTGCCATTTTGCTGGTTCTCTCTTTTGCCTCTCTTTTCCATTATAAATACCCTTTGATTACACTGATCTCATCTAGATAGTCTAGTATCATCTCCTCATCTAAAACTCAACAGGTTAGCAACCTTAATCCATCTGTAACCTTAATTCCCCTTTGGTAACATAGTCACATGTTCTGGGCATTAGGTGGTAGACACTTTGGGGGATAGTATTTTGCACATCAGGCACAGTGCCCTTTTTTCATGAAGCAGGGGTTGCAGAGAACCATTGCAGAGAGCAGGCTTGGTTCCATGCTGAACTTCAGCAGCCTCATCCACAGGACTGTCTCCTGATGGGCACTGATAAGCATTCAAGATCAGCCTCCCTTGGCAGCCTTCCCCAGGCATGTGGTCTGAATCAGCTTCCAGGGATCCCAGTGTCCTTCCCCTTTTGGCTGACATGTGCTCTGTGTCCTCAGTAATCACCCTGTGACCAGCTCTCACTTAAATTTCACTTTGGAGGAAATATGGCTGAATAATGAGGATTGCTTAGTTTGCTTCAGGCAGTGTCAGCCCTAGGCCTAATCCTGGGGCTGTGGTTCCCCTGGAGTAATCAGAGGAGCTTCCACACCAGCCCCAGGGATGGCAGGGAGTCTTAGACCAGCAGTCAGGGCATTTACTTCTCTGGCCATAGCCCTGACCTAAAGATGGGTTCAGGGCCCCAGCCAGAGATCAGGGACTATGATGATCATCAAACATTTCAACTCCCTCTTATATTCCCAGTCATCTTGCAGTGAGGAAAAGCTGTGTGGCTAGTTTCAGCCAATTCAAGGGGAGAAGTGCTATTAGTCCCTTCTGAACTGAAATAATGAAAAACCCATGACAAATTCTACAGTCTTTCTGCCTCTGCTGCAGCAATAAAGAAAAAACTAAGTTCTACATGGTATAGCTTCAAAATGGTGGCATGTCTATCATCCCAGACCCCAGTGATACCCATTGCTCATGTAATATGATCAAAAACCAGTTGGGGTGTTAATCTTGGATTTGGGATTGACTGTTAGAATAGTATAACTAGCTGGGGATTTAGGTCTGTGGTTCCGCCGCCTGCCTTGAAAGCACAAGGACCTGAGTTCTGATCCCCGGTACCAAAAAAAAAAAAAAATAGTCAAGCATAACTGGCCAATCCTGACTACTGTAGTCTTCTTATTGAACTTCCCAGGGGTCTCAGGAACAAGTTCCCCTCTCTCCTTCTCTGGCACCACAGATAATAAAGATATTTTGAGTATGGAACTTCCAGCAGCCATCTTACCTCCAAGAGAAGAGAGTCTGAAAATGAAGCTTTTCAGAAGCAAGTTGTGCCATAAGATATAGACAGAGTCCTGCTGACTGCATTTGAATTCTTGGATATATTTGGGAAAAAAGGTTTCTTGACCCTTTTAATCTCAAAATGATGTTAGAAAGACATTACCCCTTTTGCCAATGTTAATTGGAAGTGTGTTTTCCCCTGTGCAATAGTAAAAGTCCTCACAATCACGGCCCTTTCTTCTGAGTGACTTACATGACAATCCTCCTTAGAGATTCCTTCCTGTGGAAAGCAAGACTCCTGCATATCAGAGTGGGGCCCTCAGGCCAATATGCTGCCCCTAGAGATCGTAATTCCTCCATATTCTATACCCATGTCCCCTATTGAAGTGTAACTATACTCCCTTTTCTTATTTCTTGGGAAGTAAGGGTATGTTAAGAGCCAGGTGCTCCTGTTTGATTAACTTAAAATGCTCTTGTTTGATTATAACCACCAAATCACTAAAGGCAAAAATTTACCAATGATTAAAAATTAAACAAAGAAAAAGTGACTATCGATGACCTTGAATTACAGAGGTAAACAGAAAATAGCACTGCCTTTATTCTACTATAATATTCTCTCTAGGCATTGATTTGCCTTCTTGCATTTCCCAAACATGAGTTTGGGCCTTTGGGGAAGAAAAACCAATGGTTTTGTGGTTTGCCCTCCTGTAGAGATGATGAGTGTGTGTTGACTCACCCACAGTCTCTCCTTTGTTCCCTGTGTGAGCCCAGAAGAAGGCCTGTCAGAGACCACTGCTTGGAAAGACTCTGTGGTCATGGAATTGTACCAGGATGATGGTCCACCAAGGGGTCAAACCACCAACATTGACCTCAGCTTCATGCTTTAACCAGCCATGCCAGAGTCTGGGCTGGGGTGAAACTCATTTTGATGTGACCGAGACTGACCCTACTCCCCACAAATCCCAACACACAGTTCCTCCCAGCTCCCTGAACTGACCAAAGCCTCCAAACTTAGAAATGGTCAATGATCTTGAGGGAGCAAACTCAGAATTTCTTCAACTTTGACCACAACTGTGAATTGGTGGTTAAACTGAGTCTTCCCAACCGGCCTTTGGGTACAAATTCAGGACTTCAGGGAGATCTATAAGACAATGGCACTTAACTGAGTATAGAAAGTCAATTTCAGATTCTCAAAAAGTTCATAACTGATTGCTTTAGCTTAACAAAGGCATAGATATGCACATTCCTATGTAAATATATATTGACCTGAAAGTTATCATTAGATGAATTTGAGTTCCATTTTCTTAGGCCCGATGGCCTCTAGTGAAGAGTCTTCAGGCAGTTTTCCTCATCCAATTGACCAAATCTGGAATACATTAAAATCTGTTCCAAAGGGATTTAATTCTCCATTTTAAGTATTGCTAACTGGGATACTACCTGACTTGGATGAAAAGAAGTAGGATGCTATTGATAGTGTTTCCTTAAGTTATATTTCTCATTACTCTTGACAGTTATAATGTTAATACAACGTATTTACTAGCTGACAAGGTGTAATAGCTTCTGTGTACATCTACTTAGAGAAATCATTAATTTCTTGCAAAGGGATTAGCTAGCCTACTTGCTCACACTTTCTCTGCAAAACTGTCCATGAATCGTCTTTCACTCTTGGGTGCCATCCTTCTAAAGGCTGTCTGAACAGATATGGCTGGTGCCCTCCCATCAGCTGGCACATCACCCTGCCCACCTCTGATTTCAGCTGAGCCCAAACCAGACCCTTTTTGAGCTGATGGTGTCATATTAGCTGCTGAGTACCCCACATATTTCCACATGTGCCTAGGACCTCCTCTCAAGTTGCTTACTGTTTAAAGCAGTCTGGCAGTGGGTGGGGTGAAAGCCTTGGGGGCAAGCCTCAGTCAGCAGGACCTGACTGTCAGCAGGAACCCTCCTTCGGGAAGGGGTGATTCAGAGAGAAGTTCTGCAGGATTCAAGGTCTCTGGATAACGCTGACTTACACTGGGTCCTCTTCCCTTTTTGTCTTACTCCTCTTAAATCCTCTTTTCAGTTAACTGGGATCTCCTCCCAAATAAGTGGCTTATGTTCAAACTCTAGCCTCAGACTCTAACGCTGAGAAAGTCCTAACTAAATACAATCTATTCTGTTGCAGTTGGGATGAATTTGGTCTTTGAAAATACATTGACACAACCTATGTGGACCTGGAAAATTTTTGACATCTCTTGTGCCTTTTTTTTTTCACCTGTAAAAGGAAAATATCACTATCTCTATTGCAGGATTATTATAGCAGTTGCTATTTAAGGGGTTTTCCCTAGGGCAATGATCGTGAACCTATGATGGCACATGTGCCACAGCAAGATGTTAACGTTGAAAGTTCTGAAAGGTTCGCCATCACTGCTGTAGGTAAAATAGAATCTGTCACTCTATTATTTCTTCTTTGGTGCAAAAATGTACAAGTGCTTTAGGTCACAATAGCCCGGCTTGTTGGAGATGGGGAGGACATGAAAGCAAATCAGTGTCTACTGGGGCTCCTGAGTCACTTGCTAAGTCACTTCTTCAGGTCTGGCTTTATCTTGGGCACTAAAGCCTCCAGAAACCAAATATTCTTCTCTTGGAGGATTAGGGCAAAGCAAAGTGATGAAAGAGATTATTTTAATAATATCTATAATGAATGGCAGTTGTTACAAAAATATTAATAAAAATGCTATTTAATGCAATCATTTTTACTTTTTCCATTCTTTTCTTTTTAGAAGAAGGGTCATAAATATCCAAATAGAGCATCTAGCCTCTTGACAACCTGGGTTCATTACTGTGAATGTTCTTCCACTGATAACACCTGCCTGGCTTTGACACAGAGCCTACCACCATGTCTCCATTTAATTTGCAAGTACAGAAAGGAAGTTTCAAGGAAGTATAAAGGTCGGAGACTGGAAGGCTGCAGTGCCTATTTGCTGAGGTTGCTGGGTAGCAGATTTTTATGCTTGACAAGGGATACAGAGAAAAAACACTACACTAAAATTTCAGGCTCTAAGTAAACCTTCCCTCCCTTATTCTTTCCCATACTTTGTGAGATCTCCACACACAGTGTGGCTCATGCCCCACAGCTTTAGAAGCATAAGACAGTGCAATATGACAGCAGAACCTCAGTCCTCACCTGAATCAGAATCTGCATTTTTAAGGAGATCTCCTGTCCCTTACAGTTTAGGATGCTCTAAGGAAGGAAGATCCCTTGCCTGCTGAACCAGATACCAGGTCCCAGTGCCATGTGATTGGGATGTGTGCCCACATTCTGCCCAGGATGGCTGCATCAGAAATGGAGAGTAGCTCAGAATGCTCTCTCATGTGGAAAATAAGGAACGGAAGACAAATTGGTATGGTAAGGGTCAGTAGGAAAGAGGAAGGGAGTCAGGAAGCTGCCTGACCCTTCAGGTAAAAGGTGCATAAGTTGTAACAGCAATTTATGCCTTATTCCTTCTTTTCAGCTGCCTTAAGAGGTTTTTGGAGGAGCCATGATTTTGCCTATCACAGTTACTAAAACAATACTGCAATTGAAATTCACATATGTACATCATTTTAGTGTTCGTGTATGAGAACTCCCTGGGTAATTCATGCACAGTGGAATTTTCTCTTCCTCCTTTGCTTTCCAAGGTCTTTTTGGAGTCAGACTTGCCTTAATTTTGGATATAACCCTTGTTGAGACTTACCCCTAAGAACCCAGCTGTATCCAGGGGTGCAATTGAAGGAGGTGACTTCTCCTTTCAGACCTGGCCTGGTTTTCTCCCTCCCATGTTCACACCCTGGATCCCTGGATGCTTTATGGTCTCCAGTGATGGGGGGAGGGGAGTGGGCAGAAACGTCTCTACAAGTCTGGGGAGGCATTTGTAGCAGAGCTGTCTGGGCCATGCACTAAAAGAAGAGCTACCTCTGTGATAAGGGAGATGGGAAACGGCACTTCAGGGAAGAAGGGTAGCTGGGACAAGGAAGTGAGGGCCCTGACAGCTGACCGCACATAAGACTGGAGTGCTCAAGCACAGGCATGCGATGTGTAATAGATCATGTATCATACATGGTCCGGGTATTGTCCCCTTTCTAGCTGACATACTATAACATTCTGCTGTTAGTCAAAACACTTCTGGAATTTCATTAAAAACTGAAGCATATCATTTTGGTTACCATCAGAGAAGAGAAATCTTCATGTTCTGAGAAAAGATTTTTTAACTTTTTAATTTTTTTTGGTACCGGGGATTGAACTCGCGACCTTGCGCTTGCGAGGCAGACAGTGGCATCACTGAACTAAATCCCTGGCCCAAGAAAAGATTTATTTTAAAGGTAACAAAACACAAGTGTAAGCCAAGAGTTATTTTTTAAATTATCAGCCAAATAACATTTTTGGATGAAAAAAATGACTAAAAGTTATAAGTGATCACCCATCTTAGCTTTGTTGGATGGTTATACCAGTTTAATCATTGATGATACCCATATACCCTGAGGGTGTATGATAAATTATGATACCCTATCCTGAAGGCAGTTTCAAAAGGGAAATAGAAATGTGCACATGCAACAGCAGGACTTGGGATTAAGTATCCAATTGTCTACTGTGACTACTTTTAAGAACACACTGATATAAAGACTAAGATTCTGACATGTTGGCTTTTTATGAAATACCCAAATCATCGACCTTCTGTACTTTTCTTGGCTTTATTGTAAATTCAGGAATGTAGAGATAGCAGGCAGTGGAGTTGTGGCCTGGTGATGACTGGTAGTGAACTGCCCTCCTCTCCTTTCACACATTGTCAAGATGGATTTTTATGACTTCCTCCTGCAGATTGTCCTTGATGTTGTTTACTGTAACTAGACTTTATCTTGAAAAGGGAAAATAAAGCAGCTTATGTAGTGTAACATGTCCTGGGTCCTGCAGTCCCACAGGAACGGCCTTGACTAGAGGCCTGGCTTCCTTTTAGGGGCCAGGATAAAAGTAGGGGGCATGGACTGAGCCATGGCACTATAAAGAGGGAACTGAGAGAACAGAGTATGAGAACTATTGCTCTAAGAAGGGCAGGTTATTTCAGTGTGTTGTCAACTACCTAATTGCACTCTGTCTTCCTTCTCTTATGGGGGAAAGATATGGAGTCCCTTCATAAATATGACTTAAGTCATTATCATAACACACTTTCCCGAAAGCCAGAGAAGGCAAAAATACTTCAAGGGGACTTGTAACTATTGATGCAACATCATAAAATTGTATTAGAAATATGGAGACATAATACTGATACTTCAGACTATTTTAGGCTAAAGAATGTAAATAGACAATGTTTCAAGTAGAAACTCCCCAACCTTCTGATATCAAAAATAACTTTTCAACAGGCCATATATCTGGGGATTCTGGCAACAACGAACTTCAGAGTGCAATCACTAACCATAGTGATGAAATACAGAATCAAAATAACACAGTTTCAACTATTTTTAGAACTCTTTTCTCCCAAGGAGGTCAACATAATGAAGACGCTCGATCATTTTCCCAAGCTTGGCTCTCTGTAAGAAGGTATTAGAGAGAGGAGTGGGTCAGAACAGGGTGGAAGAGTAAAACTTACTTGATGAATAAATATTTCTTGTCTGATTATTGTATGCAGGGCATAGCACATTAGCTAAACACATAGACATTATGTCTACCAGCTCCACCATTTCAACTCTCTCCACCACACTTTTCCACTTACCTTTCTCTGTGCTCCTTTCCTAATGTTACTGTGCAACCACAGGACTTTTTCCTCATCTATCTGAAGCACTTACCAGTACAGTCGTCCCTCAGTGTCCACTGGGAATTGTGCCCAGGACCCCTGAGGATACCACAATCCATGGATACTCAAGTTCCTTACATAAAATGACCTGGTGGTTACATATAACACATATATGCCCTCCCATATGTTCATTTCTACATGACTTATATTATCTAATAAGATATAAATGCTTTGTCAAGAGCTGCACTGTATTATTTAGGTGGAAATGATAAGAAAAAAAGAAGTACACGTTCAGTACATTTTTTTCCAAATAGTTGTGTGTGGTTTTTTTTTGTTTTTTGGGGTTTTTTTTTTTGGTACTGGGGATTGAACTTGGGACCTTGTGCTTGCGAGACAGGCGGCAGAACCACTGAGCTAAATCCCTAGCACCCCCAAATAGTTTTGATCGGCAAGTAGCTGAAGCCACAGATGCAGAACCCACATATATGAAGGGCCGACAGGCCATGGCACCAAACAAGTACAGTACTCATATGCTACAGCTAGGGAAAACAACGTATCTGCTCTATAGAGAACAACACAACTGCCAGAATAGGGCACCAGACCATAAATAGAACATGGTAGCTATGGCGAACAAAGTGAGTAAGATCATTGAATTCTTCATGGAGTAAGTGGGTTGGACCAGAACCTTGACCCAGAGGGAGGAGGAGAGGTGGCAGAGATCTCTCCGTGAGGCTGAGTGGAAGGGAATCACGTTCATGTGAGAGGGGGATGTGATGAATAAGCCCTTCTAGCTGGAGCTGAGGGTCCATGCAGGAGAGCAGGGAAAGGAAGGGTGGCGGGACAATGTGGGGTCAGGCGGCAATAAGCTAAGACTGTAGCCAATGAAGTTTATTTTGTTTTGCTTGGGGGGTTTTTTGGACAAGCTCATGCCTCGCTTGGTGCAAATGACACTCCTGGGAGCTTCACAGGAGAGGGGCCAGCCAGGCTGGAGGAAAGAGGATTTGTACCACGAGGATCAACTATACCGAAGCATTTGCTCTTTGACAAGAGTCAAGCGTGTGGGTCTGGAGTAGGTATCTGAAGAGGGCTCACCTCTGGATGCAGCCAGACAAGAGAGGGAGGCTCTGCTTAGCTTGTGCTAACTGATCCCCACCAGGATTGCTAGAAGGGAGAGGTCTTAATAAAAGGGCCGGTGCTTACATTTCCTCTGTTATGTTAAGAATATCCTCAGCATGGCAATTCTTATTCACCATAAAACAGGACTGTATTTGATATTTACCTGTGCAGGAGATATTCAGAAAACATACAAAAGAACAGTTCTCTAATGTCCTTAAGGATCTTGCAGTTGGGATAGGGAGAGGAAGAGGAGCATCTGAGGTGAGCCTCTTGTTTAGAAGAAGCCAAATACATGTGGCTCTGCTTGTTTGATAAGAATCAAGTGAATAATATGGAGAAAATGCTGCCAAAGGTAGAAAGAGATACAGGCTGCAGTGGTTATAGAAGGCTGTTAATTCCTTGTTTTATTATAATTCAAGATATTTCTATTTTTAGGGGAGGAGAAATAGTCCTGTAGTAGGTTAAAGTACAGAACAACTTTAAAAATAAAATTCAAAAATGTTGTTCATATTTTTGCTTTGATGCAGAATTCCATCTGGGTCATAGATGTGAATAAGCAAAGATATTTTATAATAACCATATGTATCTAACACTTTGAATAAGATACTATGCTACACCACATCACATTAGGTCATTTAATTCTTATTTTGCAGAACTGAGAATGGAACCCAGGGCCTTTGCACTGAGCTACATCCCCAGCCCTTTTGTATTTTGAATTTTGAGAAATGGTCTGAGTATGTCTCTAAGTTACCTATGCTGGATTTGGACTTGTAATCTTCCCAGAGTGCTAGGCTTACAGGTACGCACCACACTTCACTATATCATTTAGTTCTTGCAAATTCTATTCAATAGGTATGTTTATTATCTTTATTTTAATGGGGAAAGAGAGACGTAGAAAAAGTCTACTTCGTTCACTGGAAGAATGGCTTTGATGTAAGCAATCGCCATGACTCTGCTCAGACCTGTTATTTCTTTTTTGTCACCATTTCCACCACTCTTTTTGAGACTTATGTTTGAGCAGCTTCAGTTGTCAGACCCCTTAAGCTATGGTTGAGATGGACGTTGGAGACACGAGGGTTGAGGGGTCTGACACTATAATAACTGTTCCAGGTTCAAGTCTACCAGTGTTGCTCAAGCATTTCTGTTAGGCAGGTAGTTAGACAATAGTGGGCCTGAGGAATAAAGAAGGGGTCCAAAATAGCATGCATTGCCAAATAAATAAAGACTTCAATGTATAACACTTTTTAGGTCTCAAAATGATCCCACAGAGCACAATGACATTTTAAGGTTACAGATTGTACACATTCCTTCTGAGAACTGGCCTCCTGGCTAACTACAGAACAATCCACACAGCACTCCTGGCTGCCACAGCCTATAGTCCAATAATATCAGAAAAGGAAATTTTCTTTAAAGACCCTCCTGCCTTGGGCTGACACCTGGTTTGAATTAAGAACGCATCTTTTCTAACTTTCTGACATGATTAAAGCCTCAGAGCAAACACTGACCACTTAAAAAGGAACACGAAGACATTTTGCAATTCCAAAGTAACTTCTAAGTAAAGTGGTTGAAAACATTACAATTATCCTAGTTCCCTGAACAACAAGATTAACTTTTGTGTGCATAGAACCTGCCCAAACTCATGCTTGGGACTAATGCTTTCATGGCACCGCTTGCCTTCTCGCTCGAAGGTGTAATTCTATCTACCTTACAAGGAATTCTACCTCTATTTCTGCACAGCTTATGTGTCTTGGCTAAATTCTTTCAGCAAGGGTATGAAGAACCCAGGACCAGGAAGTGAGGGCTTGGTTCCTTCCTGTGTCAGGACCTGGCTGGGGGACACTTCCAACAATCATTGGTTGCATGGCTTCTAGTGCCAACCACTTCTGTCCCAGGGAATACCTCTGTGGTATCAGGAAGCTGAAGCGCGCAAGTCCATGAAGAATCTGGACTGGCTCAGGCCTGTGCCTTCCTCAGGACCTTGGTCCCTGTCAGAAGGGCTGGCAGCTCTTCAACTTACTAGCTGTCTGATCTGGACAAGTTGTTTAACTCTCTAATAATCAGTTTCCCTACCTGTATAATCAGGATAATAAAGTACTTACTTCTTAGGAGTACAGAATTAAATGAGTAACTGCAAAGCACTTAGAATAACACCTGGCACATAGTAACTGCTAAACCAGTGTTTGCTATTGTTTCCAGAACTTCTGGAGTGTTCTTAGGGATAGTGAGGACTGGGGTTGAACCACAGTTTAGAGAAGATAAATAATCATGTATAAGAACAAGTTGTAACATAGTTACAGAACGAGACTGACAAGTAGCTATTTTACAAGTAAAGTTCTGCAATGTCATTGACGTGTAA
The DNA here is from genome assembly GCF_053883595.1 of Heterocephalus glaber. Taxonomy (NCBI): domain Eukaryota; kingdom Metazoa; phylum Chordata; class Mammalia; order Rodentia; family Bathyergidae; genus Heterocephalus; species Heterocephalus glaber. The sequence continues at coordinate 1,216,908 of NW_028258336.1, forward strand.
TTTGGGTTTCTTTATCAATCAGGAAGGGAAGGAGAGGGAAGACTGACAGGGTTGCACCAAGGGAGCCCAGCACTTTGGTTTACACACTAAATTGTTGCAAGTGCTAATCTAAGTGACATCTGCAGACCACTTGCCTGAGTATTTTTTAAAAGGTTATTGGATCTTACTGATTCAGAAGCCCTAGAAATCTATTTCCTTTTTCCTTTTTCTAACAAACATCCAAAATAACTGTTAGACAATGATTAAAGTCTGGTTGTCATCTATCCAAGGACTAAGAAAATCCCACTAGGATTCCATCTGGACTTGTAAAAAGATGAAAGCAAACCTGTGAATGGAGCTTGTGCAAAATGATCATAATCCTAGGCTTTCAGGACATCAGCTGACCAGAGAAATAATAACATATTAGTTTTGAGGAAATTTAAATTGAGTAAAGACCTCTTACCATCTTGGGAGCCAACCTAACCTGATATCAACTCAGTAGGATAAAAGGGACAGAGCATGAGAGGTACAGCAGCAGAGTCACAATGGCAAACAAGCCCACTTTCCTCTCAAAACTGACTTCCTTAATGATGAGAACCACAAAAAGTAGCAACACTGTCATTCATGACACTGGAAGCCAAATGATGGCCTGAAATGTGAAATAGGGGCCCAAAACCACATAGAAGATCACTAATGGCTGAGGAAAACAGTACAAGACAAAACCAAGGATCTACAAAGCCAGTTCACCTCCAGGACTCTAGAAAAGTATCAAAATTGGTGACATCAAGTGTTGAAAAATATGGAAAAAGATTTGGGGATGGGGAAGCTGGAAAAGATGAGAGAGATTATATATATATATATATATATATATATTTTTTTTTTTTTTTAAGAACTCTGGGCTCAGAAGCCATTTTATTTAGTTAGTTTTTTTGTTTTGTTTTGGTATGGGGGATCAAACTCAGGACCTTGTACTTGCAAGGCAGGTGCAGTACCACTGAGCTAAATCCCCTGCCCTAGAGAGGTGATATTTAACAGCTACATAAAACTCACTTAGGCTTTCTGGGTTATGCCCCCAGCATGCATGCTTAGGAAAAACACACTTTCAGGAGAAACCAATTATCTTCCCATCTCCTTTTCCAGGAAACTATTGAAGGATGTACTGACTAAAGAATGTGCTAAAAAAGAGGAAGACAGGGATTTGAGGAAACAGGTGACCACACAGGAAGGGGGTGAAGGGAAATCCCAGGATGATGGCAAAGGGAAGTCCCAAACAACAGCTGTGCAGCAAGAGTAAAGAGAAAGGAGCCCAAAGCAGAGAACAAGAGCTCTGGAGGAATGTCTTCAGAAAAGGATATTAAAATTTAGTTATCTGATGAGTTTAAAAATATGAAATAATGTATGGAAAGCCACTGTATCTAATCAGAAGAAGATATGGTAGAAACCTTGAGGTTAAATTAATTAAAAAATTAATCCTGGGGCCAGGAATTTAGCTCAGTGGTTCTGCCACCTGCCTCCCAAGTGCAAGGTCCTGAGTTCAATCCCCAGTACCAAAAAAAAAATTAAGTAATCTTGAACTCCAGGAAAAACAAAAAGTGATATAAAATAGGAAATGAAAATAGTGTATATCATTTGGCTTAGAAATGAACAGTCATCAAGGATAATGAAAACACTGAATATGGATGTAACCAAACTTTATAATTATACTGAAGAAATATGAGAGCTAAAGTGCTCATCTACTATAATAAAAATGAAGTCAATTACACCAAAATTATAAACCAAGATATGTAACATATGACTAACATTTAGAACTATGGTAGTAAATACTCAAAGACACATCTCGAAGAATTGAAAGTAAAGACCCTTCCCAACCTGCAACTATACTACAAAGCTACTGTGATAAAAACAGCATGGTACTGGCAAAGAAACAGACTTGAGGACCAGTGGAACAGATTAGAAGATGCAGAAACAGTGCCAGACACACTCAGCCATCTCATCTTTGATAAAGGAGCCAAACACCCTCACTGGAGGAAAGATAGCCTCTTTAATAAATGGTGCTGGAAAAATTGGGCTTCAACTTGCCAAAGATTAAAACTAGACCTATATCTCTCACCATGCACTAAACTAAAATCAAAATGGATTAAAGATTTAAATATTAAAATAGAAACTCTGAGCCAATTGGAACAGAGGTTAGGTAGAACCCTTGATGATATCAGTGTAGGAAAAGATTTTATGAACAATACCTCAGTTGCCCGTGAACTAGTACAAACAACAAGTGGGATCTCTTCTTATTAAAAAGCTTCTGCACAGCAAGAGAAACCACGAGTAGTGTGAAGAGACAGCCCACAATGTGGGAAAAAATCTTCACCTGCTCTTCCTCAGACAAAGGTCTACTATTTCAAATCTATAAAGAACTTAAAAAGATCAGACCTCCCAAATTTAAAGACCCAATCCAAAAATGGGCATCTGAAATGAACAGACATTTCTCACACAAAGAAGTAGAAATAGCAAATAAATACATGAAAAAATGTTCAACATCACTCATCATTCGAGAGATGCAAATGAAAACAATGCTGAGATTCCACTTCACTCCAGAAAGAATGGCTGCTATCATGAAATCAACCAATAACAAATGCTGGCAGGGCTGTGGGGAAAGAGGAACCCTGCTCCACTGCTGGTGGGAGTGTAGACTGGTGCAACCACTGTGGAAATCAGTAGGAAGATACCTCGAAGAACTAGGACTGGAAGTCCCATTTGACCCTGCTATTCCACTGCTGGGGATTTTCCCCAAAGAATTAAAAGAATCATACCACAGTGATATATGTGCACCCATGTTCATAGCAGCACAGTTTGTAATAGCTAAAACTTGGAAACAGCCCAAATGCCCATCAACTGGAGACTGGATAAAGAAAATGTGGTTTTTTAATAAAGTGAAGTACTACTCAGCCATAAAAAATGAGAAATTAGAGACATTCATAGCTAAGTGGATGCACATTGAGGGGATACTCTTAAGTGACATAAATAGGACACACATGAATAAATACTGAATAGTTTCTCTGGTGTGAGAAACTGAAAGTGTAAATAAGGACTAAATGTATAATAGGTAATGTGAAATAGGAAGAAAAGGGGCAAAGGGGAAGGAAGTGGGAGGGCTAGGGGAAAGGATAGAAGGGAATGGGATTAATATGAGAAGATGGAAAAATAGGAACAAAATCTTTAGGGAGGAATGGAGGGGCTGAAGGGAGGACTGGGCAAGGGTGAAAAATAAGAACCAAGAGAGACTATGTAAAGGTGCAAATTTCCAATGATGAATGTCATTCTATTGTATACCTAAAATGTACCAATGATTAGAATGAATAATCAAAAATGTAAAATAGGAAGAAAAGGTCCAAAGGGGTAGGGGTAGGGGTAGTGGGAGGGGCAGGGGAAAGGAAAGAAGGGAAAGAAAAAATGCTGAGAAATGGAAAAAATGGAAATAAAGTCTTTGTAAATAGGGAAGGGTGGAGGGCATGAAGGGAGGGCTAGGAATGGGCAAAAAAATAAGAACCAAGATGCATTATGTAAAGGTACAATTCCCAATGAGAAATGAAATTGTGTTGTATACCTACAATGTACCAATAAAATAATTTAATAAAAAAATAAGTAAAGGCCCTTGGGGAATGAGAAGTTGAAGGGTGTGTATGTGTGTGTTTGGAATCTGCTTTTATTCAGGGCTTGAAACTCTGAAATTTTATTATAAACTTTTGTAAAGTAGAATATCGTAATGTTCAGTGTGTTGATCCTGGAGAAAAACTGTCAGAGTTCACATTCGAATGCCACTACTGACCGGCCCTGGACCTTGGGAAAGCTCCTGGTGCTTTGTGTGACATCCATACAGCGAAGATGACACGAATAGTCATGGAGTGTGCCGAGAGTTTAATTCTCATAAAACAGTTTGGAGGTTGGCAACCAACAACATTAAGCAAATCTTATCCATTAGGATTTTACTTTTTAAATTATGGTAATGTATTACTTTGGTAAGAAAAAAATAATTTAAAAGAAAGAAGGTAGAGCAAACAGATTCTGACAAGGAAACATTTGGGTGCCTTCTTGCCATGCCAATCCTGATGCTTCATTGCTAGTTTACCATGCCTGCAAAAGGACACACAATGAGATGCTGTTCCTGTGAACTGAGTGGGAGGGAAAGATGGAGTGTGAGTGTGTGTGTTTGTGTGTGTGTGTGTGTATTTGAGTGTATGAGAGAGATGGAGAGATAGAATGAAGCTTCCTGATTAATGTCGTTATTTTTTAAATTTATTGCACTAACATTTTGTCATTAACGCTTCTGTTTTAAGTTTCTGCGTATGTATAAATAGCCTCCTTTCTAGCCCTGTAATTTTGAGTATAGAGAGATAGTTGGGGCATTTATCCTGGTATATCAAGTCCTGGTGGCGTCCTCTGTCTTTCTTGGGGTCGAACTATGTGAATTTACACTCTCTAGATGGTGAGGTTTCCTACAGCCCAGTCCTTGCCCTGGTCTAGATGAGGAAAATGACAAGTTCAGATAGGAGAGAGGCTGAGCTCACTCAGGTTGCTTTCTTCATTTTTGCTAAATCAAAACAGCTAATTGGTACCTCTTCCAGCTCACTCTAGGTGCAATTGGCTGTAAATCAACCATAATTGCTGATGCAGCTGAAACTTGATTTTGTTTCTTCTACAGAGGGCTGTCTGCAGGGCTCCTATTAGGAGCAAATAGCATCTGCTGACTCACTCTGTTCTGAAGCTACTCAGGCCAACACCCCACTAAAGACTGCCTGCCTGAGACCCCTGAACTCCAAGTATCTGGAGCATAGCTTCTCTTACACCCCTCTGGGAAGAAGCCCATGGATGTCACTGAAATGCTCAAGACTGCCCTGGCACTGGCCATGGGAGTGTCACCCTTACTTCATCCTGCCTAGGGTTGGAACCTGTAGGTCTTCCTCCCTCCCTCTCCATCCCAGCTATTTACTTAGCCTGGATCCTACACTCTGTCTGCTTGCTCATGACCTAAATGGGTAAATTCTTCCTGGTCTATTCATGATTTAATGTTTATATCAGGCTCAGTGACCTATCTTGTCCATGTCTTAAATTATAAAGACCCAAGTGTTAGAAATCATATTTCTCTGCAGTGTCTTGTTGCAGTGATACAGCAGGGCTATGTTTTGAATGTTTCTCCCAAATTCTCAGGAAAACCAAATTCTCATTGTGGTGATGTTAACAGGTGGGGCCTCTGAAAGGTGATTAGGCAATGGTGGACTGTGTTGTAGGAAGGATTAGTCCTTATAAAAGTTCAGTGAGAGGGGTTGGTTTCCTCTTCTTCCCTGTAAAAATTCCTAGAAGCCACCATCTAAGAGCACTGGTGTTCAGTACATGCTGAGTCTGCTGATACCTTGGTCTTGGACCTTCTAGGTGCCAAACTGTGAGTAATAAATTTATGCCATTTACAAATTATTCAAAGGTAATTTGTTATAACAGTCAAAACAGACTAAAACAAGCAAGAAAGTGCTTCCATGGCTGCTTTGGTGAGGAAGCAGTGGAGAAATTTTTAAAGTTCAAAAAGTGTTTGTAAAAGTAAAAAATACCTGGATTTGGAGCACAGAACAAGAACTCAAGTTCCAGGACTGAGGAGCATTTTGCAGAGCAAAGTACATAGCGAGTATCTCATTAATAAGGAGTCCAAAGCTGCTTAGCCCCTTGGAAGGATGGGAGAAGATAGGCCACTCCCTGACCTTCAGTGAGTCACTTGGACTATGTTCTTTTGGTTTCTGCATTTTAAATGATAATAATAATAAGTTATAGAAAGGGGAGATAAGGCTGTGGAATGATTCAGAGAGTGTTCAAGAAATGAGGGGTTAAGCTTTTGGTAAAACTTTCTTGGACAAAAATTTCTTTTACCAAGAGAGGTGAAAGAGGTTCAGAGGTTCTGGGAATTATGATGTGGATATTTTTGGGGGTTATTATGATGCTTGCTGACATGAAATTTATGCCCTTTGGAAGAGTTTATTTTGTTGTATTTAATGGTAAAGCCATGACCCCCATACAAATGTATAATGAAATAAACATGTCAGAGATTTAACTCATTAGTTAAGAAACTAATAAAATAATACAACTCTTTCAAAGAATAAAAGAGGCAAATGATTGAGTACGTAGGCCATTACATGTAGGACAAAAATTGAATACATCTTCATACAATTCATTTCTATGAACAAAGTAGTTTGCATTAGTAGGTATTATCCATGGTTTACAATGCACAGAGTTATGGTTTCATTGAAAGATAATCCAGCTTGTTATACCAGACACCAGCAGTCTCTTTGGCTCATTCAGTCTTTGATAAGGTTTCCTGACACCTCCTAGAACTTACAAATTCCCTTTTATTCTCAAAAGCACAGCCTCATAGCCCTTCCACCCTTACATCTCTAGGCCAGCAACAATGTCACTGATACACTTTTACAGAGATCAGAGAACAGCACCTAAGTGGATGTAAAACATAGGAATCAAAGCTTTGTAAATGGAATGCAATAAAGTTAAAAGTGTAAGTCTTCACCCTGGTTAGAACTACCAGGGAGTGTCTTTCTATAGAAATATCAATGCTGCCAGCGTGTGGTGCATGCCTGTAATCCCAGCACTCGGGAGGCAGAGGCAGGAGGATCACTGAGTTTGAGGCCAGCCTGGGCTACATAGAGCGTTCAAGGCCTGCCTGAACTACAAAGTGAGACTCTGTCTCAAAAAAAGAAACAAAGAAATATCAATGCTGTGCTTGCTTAGCATACACATGACCTGGGTTCCATCACCAGCATGACAAAAATAAGAATACCAGTGCTGAGATGAAGCTCTAAACTCTAAAGTTCTTCCAGGTGCATCCCATGGGGGCTTGTAGGTACTGTGGGTCACTATGAGGTGCAGCCTTGCTACTCAATGTGGTCTCAAGACCAGAGCAGAGTAACACCTGGGTACTCAACAAGAGGGCCAGGGCTCCAGCCCCACCTGGCCTTGCTGAATCAAATCAAATCCAAAATTAACAAGACTCAAAGTGCCTGGAATATTACATTACAGTTCGAGGAGCTCGGGTTCTCTTTGCATGAGGTGATGGTCTTTCCAGGAAGAGCACCTGGATGGCTTGCTGTGTGCCTATTTGCGTGGCCCCACCCCAACGCTTCTGATTTGTCAGATCTCAATAGGGTCCAGGAATGTGACTTTCTTACAGGTTCCCAGAGAATCCTGCTTGGAGAACCTTGGTGTAGCTCTCCGGGAAGCAGGACAGAACGCTAAGGAAGCTTTGGTGTTTTCACGGTGAATCATACCATCCATTGGCTTCTCCATCTCACTGAGCTGCTTGGTTTTCCAACAATGGCACTAACACACCCCAGACTCTCCAAAGCCACCCTAAAATAAGCTTTCAGGCCGGGGATTTAGCTCAGTGGTTTTGCCTCCTGCTGCACAAGTGCAAGGACCCGAGTTTGACCCCGGTACCAAAAAAAAAAAAAAAGCATATCTGAGAACAATTTAGGGCCAGGAATTTAGCTCAGTGGTTCCGCCACCTGCCTCGAAAGCCAAGGACCCGAGTTCAATCCCCGGTACCAAAAAAAAAACAACAAGCTTTCAGCCAGGCAGGGAGATCATTTTGCAAGCACAATCAATTTGGTTCCATTCCCCTTTCCCTCAGGAACCCTCTGTCTTTGGAAGGCTTTTTTTTCCCCCTCCTAAATACTGAGGATTGAACCCAGGGCCGTGCATATGCCAGGCAAAGGCTCTAGTGCTGAGCATATACCCAACCCTTTTTACTTTGAGACAAGGTCTTTCCAAGTTGCTCAGGCTGGCCTCAAATTTACAGTCCACCTGCCTCAGCCTCCCAACTAGCTGGGATTACAGGTGTACACCATGGTACCCCCCAGGCTTGGAAGACTTTCTTAGAAACAAAACACCAAAGCCTTACTTGTCCAGAGGAGAGAGTGGAAATGAAGTCCACTTACCTGCAGAATTACCTGAGTCTTTTACAAAGTTTTCTTTTTCCCTTCCCTTCTTTCAAGAGTCCTAGATGAATCGCAATGGCTTGCATTTAACTCACACCTGTTATCCTGAGGAAATTTTTTTTTTAACCATCCACTGATCCTTGCTCCCTCCCCAGGGCAACAGCAAGGGAGAGTTTTATTACCTTCACTTTATGTACAGGCATCTGAGGCTAATTTACCTGCCCAAAGTTACTCAGCAGGTTGGTGCTGAGACCTGGTCACTGCCCACAAATGCCCCTGGGGCTTTTGAACATAAAGCCATCCATTCTGACTGGAGTGCTCCAGCTGTCCTTCTGGGAGAAAGTGCCACTGAGGCAGGGCACAAGCCTGTGTGGCTCACAGCAGAAGATAGGCCTTAGGGCCACAGCCATCAACAACAGCTGGAGGTGGCCAGCAGCCCAGTGGGAGAGGGTGTGATTAATGCTCAAGTCCGGAGAAAATGAGTGGGACCCCCACTGTCCCACGGGGGTGGAGGTGGGGATAAGGGACCTGAGGATATGGGCCAGGCTTGTGCCTGTTTGAAAAGAACAGGGATAGGAAGCAGCCAAAGATTTCATGTACCCCTGTTCCTCAAAGAGCTGGCCTAGAGGCACTGTCTCAGGATACTTGGGAGGATGAAGGATTTTTTCAGCTGCCCAGGAGAGGTAAATGCAATGCTTCAACCTGTTTCTTTTGCTTTTTCCCATCTGGTTCATTTTGTCTGCCTCTCCTTGCTCCCTGCTGGCTGCTTGCTTCTTTGATCCTTCCCTAACAGTGGCCTTTATTTTTCTCCCCTCAGCCTGATCCAGCCATCTGCCAATAACATGGCCAGGCTGACTTTCGATAAAGGCTCCATTGCTGAGTGATAAGAGCCCATGTTACCTTTCCTTCGTAGTGAATATTCACTGTTCTGTGGAGATGTTTGCTCAATATGATTCCTTTTCATTGATGGCTGACATTTACTGGAAGTTTTCTGTATGGCAAACCCTGTGAGGGGAACTTTTCCCCTCATTTTGTCCTTCTAACACATTATAAAGCTAGTATTATTTTTGTACCCATTTTATAGATGAAGAAACTGAATCACAGAGGTTAAGTGAGAATTTGTAACAAAATATATTGAGTTCTAAAATACTATGTAGTTGATTACCATAATGGAGATCTCAAGGGCAGGTTTCTCCAAACCCCTGATACAGTCACTTCCCAAACAGATCTAGGCAGAGGATGGCAGAAAAGGTGTTCTGAGTTATCTCTTAGCAAGGTGCTAGGTTACAAATGAGGCCATGTAACAAGTAAAAAAATACCACAAGGCACAGAGCTACAGCCCTGGCTCTGCTTCTCTCCATTCTTCAGTCCTTGGTTTCTTCATCTGTGCAGTGCAGTGGTTGAGCTATATTCCAAGAACTTTTTACATTAAGTATGTAATTATCCAAAGGCAAGGTATTTTAGAAAAGTAGAAACCCACTTTGACCCTAGAAATTGATGCTTCTTCTGCATTTGTAAACATAGAACTAAGCTTGCCCGTTAGACAAATGGATCAATGGGAAATTTGACCTTGTGTAGCCCAGTGGGCTTTGACAGGATGCTCCCTACTATAATGGCAGAACTCAGCTACAGGAGGGTGGCTGGAGTGGTTTGACGGTGTCCAAATGCCCAGCTAAATTCCTGCTTTATGGTCCTGCAGATAGGGGTTGCTTAAAGGTCTCCTGTGCTCTTTCTCTCCAATGTGGTTCATGCTGGGTAAACGTGTTCCACATCAAAGCCTGGAGAGCTGCTCTCTGATAGAGGATTTGTAAAGTGACCAAGCAGTACTTCTTATCTCCTAAAATCAGAGATCTTCAGAAAATAGAGGTCATATTGGAAGCTATGATAGGATGATTGAAGGAGAAGCTATGGAAAGCTTGAGACTATCTTTTCTACTCTAAACTGTATTTTAAATAGTCAGGAGCCCTTGACAGTGACATTTGAAAGGTGTAACCAGAAACTAAGACCAAGTGTCTAGAGTCACCAACTTTCCCATCTTAGTTCAAAGTCCTCTTTGGAGAGAAACAGATGATTGGAGGAAGACTGAGGTGTAAAGAAGGAGAAGGAAAAGAGTTTTAGTTTAGAGAAAGGATATATATTGCTCTCACAAATCTTCTGAACTTGAGACGCTCATGCCATGGTCCAGTTCTAAGCTAGTGTCAACTTGAATGCAACTCAGTCAAGTAGTTAAGGCAGTGGTCCATTTCTCTAGGCAAAGAATGAAATGAGGGCTCTGTAGTCACTTTTCTTACACCACCGGTATAGCAGAGGACCACAGTAAAAAGTATCCCAGAGTAGAAGTCAGGCAATTGGGATTCTTGGCCAGGCTCCAATATATATTAGCAATATAATCTTGGCCAAGTGGCTTCATTACTGAGTCTGTGTGCTCTCATTTGTGGAGTGTAGATTGTCATGCCCATTCTTCCTATTTCAGATAAGGTGGTTATGAGGATCATAAAGATAATAAAAATTCTGAGATAATGTGCATACCAGAGGCTTAAAATAACCATACATACTGTATGTAGTCACATAGTTTTGGAAAGTCAGGAATTTGAGAGCAGTTTAGCTGAGTGGCTCAAATTCAAGGATGTTAAAGGCCTAAGGGGAACTAGAGAATCTGCTTCCAAAATGGTACACTCATGGTGGGCAAGTTGATGCTGGTTTTTGACAGAAGGCATTAGTGCTTCACCATAAGGCCCTCTCTGTAGGACAGCTTTCATATTCTCATGACTTAGAACAGGCTTCCCCCACAGCAGGCCTGCCCTGGGTCATGTAAGTTAGCCCTATACAGTAAGGAGGGAACTACACAGGAGCACAAAACCAGGAGTCAAGAAGCACTAGGGGCCTTCTGAGAGGCTATGCTGTTGGCTTTTTCTGCAAGTGTCATCAGATTTATTGTTTTATCTGACAGTGTCACTGTAATTTAGAACTATAGCTAGCTCCAGAGATAATTTTGGCTAAAATTCAGGCTGTATCCTAGCCCAGCAACTCTGTGCCCTGAACTTATGACTTCAAAAGTAAATTTTTTCAAAGGCCATTTGGGAGAGCTGAGTAGGGAGGAGTGCAACCAATAAAAGGGAGAAGGCCAGAAAAGTCCTAGATTTTTAAAGAGGTAAGTGAATAAGGATTGTTGAAAAGGCTCAGAGAAGCTGAGGAACAATCAATTGTTCCTGATGCAAGGCAGAGGTAATAACAGAGCCAACTTTAGCCAATAGTTTCACATTTCCATTTTAGCAGAACTTTTATCTGCATTGCCAACAAAAAGCAAAAAAAGGCTTGATTTCCTGTGCCTTTTCCTGCTAGGCCCCTGTAAAAGGTTCAGCTGTCGTGGAAGGGTTGGGGAAGGTAGCCCATGGTGAGTGTTAGGCTCAGCAACCTCTTTTCTGTTCCATGTATTGCATTTTTTCTCCACAGTAGTGGCACAGAATCAAATCTTGTTGAAATTTTTCAAAGGTGTATGCCTGTGTGCATGCCTGTCCTACTCAAGATTGTATCAAATATCAGAAAAGAACATTCCTTGTATTTCTGTGGTAGATATTTAATACTTAATGACTTGACTCTTACAGGTATTTATACAATACCAACAACATACCCCAGAACTTTGTGAGACAGTAGTGAGAGTGGAAATGGACACAGTGGAAAGTCATTTTAGGGATGACAGAACATTAAAGGATCTTGTTTTTAGTCTCTGTCATCAACAGAGGAAGGGAGACAGATGGAAAGGTTGATACAGCAAAGATATGATGTCAAGAAGGATCCTGGAAACTGCCATCTGAATGTAATTTTAACTTCTTGACAATTCTCCACTTGTCATCCAGTGGGTTCTACTGTGAGAAGCCCCCTCAGCCAGCGCATGGGCAAAAGTATACATTTCCACCTTCCTTCCTACTTCACTGCGTGCCTTTCAAAACCGTTCCCTCCTGATTCACAGCACCTCTTAAATGCTTCTCTGATGTTCCTACTTAAAATTTATTACACCTATGCTTCCTTAGACATTTGCTTTTAACTCTTCAGAATGCTATAATTGTCCTATGCTTATTGAGGGGATAAAAACTAACCATTAACCAAAAATAATCAACCAGAATTCTAAAATTTATTATAGAAAAGTGTATTTCACAAAAATTTCTCTGTATAAGTCATAATTCTATACGTGTTTAACAAAATAGAATTGCTTTTATTTAATAAAAAGTATATAAAACATGAATACATAAATATTATGAAGGTCTTTACATACCAACAAATAAGATCTAGGAGTGTAACTTTGATAGTATTCTATGGTGTATTTTAGAGCATCATTCATTGAACTTTTTAGATTAATTCCAATATTAAAGACAATGCATCTATAAGCATCTTTTATCATATGTATTTATATATTTGCCCGATTATGGATATTCTCTTCCCCAACTCAGGATTACTGGAACAATTTAAACTTTTAAAGTTTATTTTTACATTTATATATGTATTCTCATTTAATAATTGTTATTTTAGTTATTTTTCTTAAATGTATTAACATCAACTATTTTGACATTAATTCTTCTGTCACCACCCTTTTTTTTCATTTTTAAGGCAATTTCCCCATATTGTATTCTTTTGTTTTATTTCTCATTTGGCCTGAGGATTTTTTGAGCATTTTTTTTTTCAGAAAGCTAAATACTGTAGTGGACACTGTTAAGCATGTTCTTAAATTTCTATTGCCTTTAAATATGAACAGTTATTTGGTTCATCATATAGGTGTGATCAATAATCCTTTTTCTGTCAGTAAATTTTATGAAGGAAAGTTGTTAACCTTATTTTAAATTTTTTATTAATATTCTGTTGTTATTGTTTATTATAAAATATTTTTTGAAGCCTAGAAAAGTAGCCAGGCAATTCAAAGCTTTTTTTTTCCAGTGCTGAGGACTGAACTCAGATCCTTATGAGTGCTAAACACATGCTCTACCACTGAGCTACACTCCAGCCAAAGACTTACTTATTATTTTAGACTGCTTGGTTTCCTCTCAATGTATGTAAACTCAATCCTTATTCAGATCAAGAAAGTTTTCTTCTATCAGTTCTTTCATTAGTACTTCTCTGCCTCTCTATTCTCTCACGGAACTCCTAGTACACATGTATTATGTCTCTTCAGTCTATTCTCTAGTTCTTCTATGTGTTTATTATGCTCATCTTTTCCTCTTTAGTCTTTAGTTTTAAATTTACATGTATTATACATATTAATGTAATTTGGTGTGATATTTCTGTGTACAAAAGTGTGCATTGATCAAATCCAAGTTCCCTTTTTCTACCTCCTTCCATACTTTCCAATCTATAAACAGTATTTTACTTTTATATTGACTTTTTTTTGGCTTCCATATATAAGAGAGAACATGACATACTTGTCTATGTCTGGTTTATTTCACTTAACATAATGCCATACAGTTCCATCCGTTGTTCTGCAAAGGACAGGATCTCATTCTTCTTTATGGATGAATAATATTCCCATTGTGTGTATGTATATATATTGTTCCAGAAATCTCAGAAAGAAATAAACAGAGACACAGAATTTGGGTGAAATAATAAAAAGTTCTACTTGCAAGCAGGCGGGACCACCAGAAACCCATCTGGTTAGTATCTGCACACCCCTTTATTCAATGTTTCCCTTTTTATATACTTTTTAGCCATTATCTCATCCCTAGTGGTCTTTGATGTGTAAATACAATTCCAATTCCTATTTACAAGTCACAGACACAAGATAGGCACATACACATTGTAAATTCACCCAGCCATTGCAACTGTGTTAGGTTAATGAAGTTACTGGTTAAAGAATCAGATTACTGTCACCTTAAACAATGAGTTACAGGAAAAGCAAATCTTAAAGGAACACATTACTTATTTTGCTTCTACAACTACCTTAATATTCAATCTACTAAGTTATCTGAAACTTTTCCCTATCAATATCCCATTCTCTTCATCAACTCATTGGTGATGGGGTCCTAAGCTGACTTCATATCTTGGTTACTGTGAATAGTGCTGCAATAAACATGGGTGTTCAGGTGTATCTTTGATATGCTGATTTCACTTCCTTTGGGTATATAGCTAAAACTGAGATAGATGGATCATGTGGTAGATCTATTTTTAGTGTTTGGAGGAACCACCATACTGTACTCCATAATGTCTATACCAGTGGTGGAGAACCTATGGCACACATGACACAGCAGCCTGTTTGTATCATTAAAAGCTCTAAAAGGTTCACCATCACTGGTCAATACTAATTTACATTCCTACCAACAGTGGATGAGAATTCTTTTCACCACTTAACCACCAGCAGTGTGTTTGTTTGTTTGCAGTGCTGGACATCAAACTCAGGGCCTTGCACATGATAGGCAAGTACTCACCCTCTGAGCTACCTACCATTCAACCTCTATTTTTTATAGTAGCCACTTTTAAATGGTATCTCATTATAGTTTTGATTTGTATTTCCCTGGTGGACAAAGATGTTGGATATTTTTCATATATGTATTGGTTGACCATTTCTATTCCTTCTGAGAAGAAACGATCTATTTAGATCATTTGACCATTTTAAAATTGGATTCCTTTTTTCTTTAAATTTGACTTCCATACATATGCTAGATATTAACCCTCTACTAGATAAATAGTTGACAGCTATTTTCTCCCACTTTATAAATTGTCTCTTCATGCTGTTGTTTACCTTTACTGTGCAGAAGCTTTTTAGTTTGATATAATCCCATTTGTAAGTTTTTGCTTTTGTTTCCCATAATTCTAGCTAGCAAATCATTGCCTATACAATGTTTTGAAGTATTTCCTGTATGTATTCTTCTACTATTTTAAGAATTTTCATTTTTAAGGTCTTTGATTCATTTTTAGTTTATTTGTACAGGGTGAGAAGGGTCAAGCTTTAGTCTTCTGTGTATCCGCTTTTCACAGCACCACTTATTGAAGAAGCTGTTCTTTCTCCAACATATGTTTTTCATGTATTTGTCAAAAATCAAATGGTTGTAGATGTATGAACTTATTTTTGAATTCTCTATTCTATTTCATTGGTCTTTGCTGTCTCTTTTTATGCCAATATCATCCATGCTGTTTTAGTTACTGTGCTCTACAGTATGTCTTGAAAACAAGTATTGTGATGCCCCCAGAGTTTCTTTTCTTTTTCTCAATATTATTTTGGCTATTTGGTGTCTTTCTTTTCCCTCAATATGAGTTTTAGAATTGTTTTCTCCAGTTTTGCAATGAGTGTCATTGCTATGTTGATGGAGATTGCAATGGATCTGTAGATCACTTTAGGAAGCATGAATATTTTAACAATATTCTTCCAGTCCATGAGCACAGATTGTCTTTCCATCTTTTTGTGTCTTCAATTTCTTTCATTAGCATTTTGTAATTTTCAATGTAGAATTCTTTCACTTCCTCAGTTAAGTCTATTCTTACTTAGGGCTGATCAGACCCTCAGGTACTTTGGGGGGCCAATGATAAGGAATAAAAAGAAAGAGAAAGGGACACTTTTTAAGATATGGGGGAGGGGACCTGTCTCTAGCAGACAGACTCAAAACTCTGCAGTTGGCCCACTTTTATTAGCCAGTGAGAAGCACCAGGGGAGGGGTAGCACACATTTCATGGAACAGCAACTATAGAGAATGGGTGGATAAGGATTAAATTAATGAGAAACCAGATTTTCTCTATACCCAAATGCCTATATATTGACATCCTCAGCAGATGCTGTCTTGCCTCAGGAGTGCCACTTAATCAGCATTCTGCCTATAGTCAGGGTTCATGCAGCCTTCCGCATACTTCCCTGTTCCCAAGACAAGATAACACTGACCTCTAGGCAAGATAACACTGACCTCAAGACTGTAAGATCTGAGTTATGTAGCCTAGTCCCCAACAGTTCCTCCTTTTTGCTTTTGTAATTGCAGCAGATGAAATAATGTGACTTGAGGTTGAATGGTGTCTAGGCATTGTCTAATTTGGCTTCTCCTGCAGCAGACTATAAGTAAAAATACGAGGCAAAACCACATTAATATAATCAAGCCAGGGCCGGGGATTTAGCTCAGTGGTTCCACTGCCTGTCTCGCAAGCGCAAGGACCTGAGTTCGATTCCTGGTACCAAAAATGTATATATACAATCAAGCCAGTGTAAAATCCAAAATGAGCTTTAGGATAGTTCCATGGATTAAATTGAATTTGCTTATCAAAATGTTGAGTCTGCTGAGACATAGATAATACTTCTTTTGCAATGCCTCTAAATCAATAGTTACGTTACTATGCATAATACCCTGCATGTGCTTCTTTATATGCTCCAAAGGATGGATAGACTGGTTATACATGAGAAGAGTTATATAATTCTGAGTAATATTAAAATGACACCAAAGACCCTGTTGTAATTGTAGGTTTTCTATTTGATCTCCCATCCACATAGCAGTGGTCTCTGAAATGCTGATTTGTGACTAGTAATTTCACATCAATAGAATGTTGTGTATTCCAAGCTTTGTCCACAGTTCTGGTCCAATTATCTACAAAATGAACAGTCTGTATAGAGTGAGCAAGAGATACAGAAGAAACAGCAATGCTAGAAATTAATAATACCAAAGAAACAATTCCAGCAATAATCAATCCTCACATCCTTTTTGTGTGGCCCATAAGGTGATCAGTCAATGGTTGTAATAGGTATATAGCAGGAGTATCAGCCCACAGCTCAGTGAGATTTATCAGCACCCAGAGTCCTGGTATGTGCCCTAAGACTGGCAGGGTCTTATCAACTAGGGCTCCATCTGATACACAATGGCTTAATGTATGCTCTCCACAGATTAATGAGGTATGATTCCATTCAATAGTCCCATATATAAAGATATAAGGGTTGTAAGGACATTTGGAAAACCATGTTGTCTTATTTTTCCAATAGAATATTTGAGGTATTTGTAGTAAATTTAGCCATATGCCCTTTCCACAGCTGACCACTATAATAAAGAAGGGCCAGGTTCCAAAATGTTTCCTGAAGGGGTCCAAGTCTGCCATTGATAATGGCCTGTGGTGATGGAGGGCTAAAACCAGACTCTTGCCATTCAAGTTGTCCTTCGGCATCAGAATATAAAACAGATATTTTTTCCATAGTAGTCAATATACCAACACCATTTGATTGTATGCCAAGCTGAACAATTATTGTCTCTATTAATTTTACTGAGGGGCTTCAATCTATAATCTCAAATGGATTTAGGTGCATTTTTCACCCCTTGTCTCCTTTACAAGAGTTCCAAAGCATGGGGGGGGGGCGGAGGCATGCTTATCTGTGGCAGCCCAAGATGTATGTCGTGTACACAGGCGAACACTGGGTATAGAGGTGTTAACCCCTTCTCCTGAGATACTAATAGATCCCAATCCTAGAATCATCAATTGTTTTTTCTGGTGAGCCATGTAGATTTGTGGCTGAGCCAAAAGCCAGTAGTTAGATTGTAAGGACCTGGGCTTGACACACAAGGGTGGATATAAATATGATGTATAATTTAACGTCATATTAATATCTATAAATGCAGGGATCATATACGCCCTGTTACCCAATCTAACTCATCATGATAAATTCTGGAGGAAAATCTGTCCACATAAGAGGTTATAACAAAGGGTGGTTTGGTATATATGCCCAATATTTCTTTCTGGACACAGGATTAATACATACAATGCAAGTGATGATGTCCATTGTGGCAATAAACATATTTTCTGGGGTACGTGGGATGCTCTGGACTGCCACCAACTTCTCAGCTTCCTGGTTCATCTTCTTCACTTGACCCCACATCGTGGGTTTTGCCACTTGTGTGGTTTCTCAATGGCTGAGGTGTTTCTTGCAGAGTCACTGCATATGGTGGAGACAGGCTACACCACAGGTTTGGAGTTGTCTTCTCTCCATGTTTGCACATTTCGAGATGGCACCAAAACGATGTTCCATTATCTGTTAATACATAAGCATACTCTCATCTCCATGTTGTTAGTTGCACTGGGCCATCCCACTTTCCTGTTTGGACATCTTTCATAAAACTTGTGCCTTAGGCTTATCCATAGTTTCATCCATCTTCCAGGGGAGCTCTGATAGAGTACTTGTGCTTTCCGCAAATGGATTCAAAAAATTTAAAGTGAAGGTGGCAAGATTTAATCGCACTTGTGGAAGTAGATGTACTCCCCCTTTTTTTTTATAATTGTGTTTTTAAGGGGAGATATGCACACTCCACTATTGTTTGGCCTTGAGGATTGTGGGAAATGCCTGTAAGATGTTTAATACACCAGGGCTGAAAAAAGGATAAAGTTTTACTAATATACGAAGGACCATTATCTGTTTGATTGTATGTGGGACTCCCATAGCACTGAAGGTGGATAAACAAAGTTATTGAACATGCCCTACTTTCTCACCACTATGGCAGCTAGCATGAATCATATGAGAGTAAGTATCTATAGATACATGGACATACTGTAATCATCCAAATGACTGGATATGAGTAACATACATGTGCCATATTTCATTTTGTTTCAGGCCTCGGGAGTTACATCCCTCAGGAGGAATGGGATGAGGGAACGCTGACAAGTGGGACAGGACAAGGCAATCTTCCTATAGCTTGTGAATGGGACAATTGAAATTCTTTTGTGAAGGCTCCACTGTTTTGATGATATGAGTGGAATTGTCTCACCAAATCAAAGGAAGTAACACCAAAAAATCAGCTTGTTGATTACCATAGGCTGGGTTAGAAAGGGATATAATATGTCCGATATAAAAGGAAGCAGAGGTCCCAGGATTTAGCTCAGTGGTTCCGGCACCTGCCTCACAAGCACAAGGTCCCGAGTTCAATCCCTGGTACCAAGAAAAAAAAAAAAGGGAGCAGAGTAAATTTGTATCACCTGCTACAATCTAAGGAACAGATTAAACAAGGGAGGGTCTAAAATAACTTAAAGTAGCACTTTCTAGCCACTGGGTAAGAGATACTTCATAGGCTGAATAGTTACAGGGGTAAATATTTACAGTGGTCAGCTTAGTAAACTGTATAATATATAAAATAGCAGACAATAGAGTCCAGGGGTTAGAATAACATGTTGAAAATCCTTACTCTAGATAGCTGTCTTTCTTTTGGAGGAACCATCTGTAAGTCAGTACATCAGAAATGGGGTTTACTCATGTAATCTGAAGTATTTATACAAGACTGTTTTAGAAAAACATTGAAAGATAGGGTCACTAGGAAAATTATTGTCAATTTGCTCTATAAAGACAGCAAAAGCAATCTGCCAATAAACAGCTTGTTTGTAATAAAATTGAATATTGAGATAATTCTATGGGTGATATGATCCAAGAAGGATCATTACCAAACAATTGATTACAGTGAGTTCTCCCAGCTACTCCTACTCTTGCCATTTGTTCAGTATATAACTGTAAAGTTTTTACTATCTGATTAGGAAGGTATAGTCATTCAATGGGGAACAACTGAGAGCTGTAAAATTACCCTAAGAGCCCAATAGGAGAATGAGGAATATCCAAAACAGAGATTAAGAGGTTGGTGATCATTAACCTGATATACTTGTCATTCCTGTAACATTCTTTCTACCAACTGTAATTCTTCCTGTGCTTCAGGAGTTAATTGTTAAGGGGAATTTGAGGATCACCTTGTAAAGTATTATAGAGATGTTTTAATTGATATGTGGCAATACCTAATTTAGGCCAAATTCAATTAATAATCTACCAATAATTTTTGAAAATCATTTAAAGTCAAACTATCCTGTCCTATTTTTATTTTTTGAGGTCTCTGTCCATTCTTTAAGCAAAGTTTCTAAGTAGAGCTGAGGACTAGAGGTCTGTACTTTGTCAGGAGCTATGCAAAGGCCATGACTTTTAAGGTCTCTCCTGTAACAAACAAAGCATGCAGCTGTGTTTTTGTTGCCATGGAAAGCAAAATGTCATCCATATAATGAATAATATAAGCTTGATATTTCTTTCGAGCCAGATTGTAAGGCTTGATTTACAAAATGCTGATACAGAGTGGGGCTGTTTATCATTCCTTGAGGTAAAACTGTCCACTGATATCTGCTCATAGGTTCTTTAAAGTTAATACTGGGTAAAAAAAAAAAGCAAAATACTGGTGATCAGGTGGGTGAAAGGGAATTGTAAAGAAGCAATCTTTAAGATCAATAGCAATTAACAGCCACTGTCAGGGAAGGGCTGCAGGAGATGGGAGAATAGGCTGTAAAGCTCCCATTGGCTATAAATAAGCATTTACTGGTCTTAAATCTTGTAATAATCTCTGCTTTTCAGATTCCTTTGGAATCACGAACTCAAGCATGTTCTGGGGACTGGTACATGGTTCTAAGTGCCCTAATTGGATTTGTTCTTGCCCAGAAGAATGTGTTTTAGTTTCTCTTTATTTAGGGGCCACTGATCCACCCAGATCAGGATATCTGTTTTCCATTGAAGTGGCAAAGCTGCCCT
This sequence comes from Heterocephalus glaber, assembly GCF_053883595.1. Lineage (NCBI taxonomy): Eukaryota > Metazoa > Chordata > Mammalia > Rodentia > Bathyergidae > Heterocephalus > Heterocephalus glaber. Next base: position 1,237,359 of record NW_028258336.1, read on the forward strand.
GGGGGAAGAATCATCAATGACTCCTATTAAAAAGGGCATTGATATCCTATGCCTGCAGCCTGCACGGTCTAATCTAAGAGTACCTGATAGTGGCTCAGGATTACCTTCCAAATTTTTTCCTAAACCAAAATCTGATTGATATACCACCTTTTTTATAATTTGTTTTGCCACATTAATAGTTTCATTAGTCAGCATAATTCTCCATTCCTGGAAGAGATCTCTTCCCCATAAATTTACTAGTATGGAAGCCATATAAGGTTGAAAGGTCTCAGCTTGATTTTCTGGCCTTGAGTAAGGTAAGGAAGTTGCACTTTACAATACTTGGTGAGGCAAGGCAAACCAAGCCTCACTAAGGAGGTGACAACAGCCATGTGGGCCAGGGAGGAGGCCCATTGTTCAATGGTCATTACAGATACATCAGCTCCTATATCTAGCAATCCTTCAAAATATTTGCCCTTTATTTTCATTCTACACATAGGTCTTTCCTCACCTAATTCTTGGGTAAAATAAATTTCTCTACATAAGGTACTACCAAAGCCCCTCTCTTTGCTGCTTCCTATATTGTATCAAGGGGAGCCCTACCATAGGAAGAAGTATCAACTGAGCAACCCAATCACCTGGCTCAAAAACCCAAATGTCCTAAGAATGAGCCACAGCTTGGATTTCTCCTTCATAATCAGAATCAGTTACCCCAGGCATCACAGTTATACCTTGCAAATTTAGACTACTTTTACCCATAATTAATCCAACAGTACCTTCAGGAAGTGGTCCCTAGATCCCTGTGAGTATCTTTACAGGCTTATCTCCCCTGATAGGCATTACTCTCTGGGCCGCAGGGAGATCTAATCCTGTGCTCCCTGGAGTTCTGAAAGTGAGTGAAACAATATTTCACTCGGAACCCAGGACAGGTTGCAGTTCGTTGCCTGTACTGGAAAGGGCCCTGTTGTTTGAAGGGTCCAGGGATAGGCCCAATTCCCATTTCTCATAAGGAAGGTGCTGTTCTTATGTACAATGGCAATTCTTTGTACAGTGATTTCCCTGTTCATATTCATACTGAGGTTAAAGACCAAGGATTACCCCTCTGTAGGAGATAGAACTGTGGCTCCTGATTTAGCCAGAGCAGTACACTGCTTACAAAAGTGCTCTCTTTTCCCACAATTTAAACATTGGGTATTACTGGTTTTTGTCCCCTTTGTAAGACATAACATGGCCTGAGCCAGCATGGAGCTCTTATAAAACTCTGTTCTTATATCTTGGAAAGCTCTAATAGAATTCCAAAGATCTTTTGTATCCCTAATGGACCCAAGGGCTTGTTTACAATCCTTATTTGCATTTTCAAAGGCCAATTGCAGTACTATTATTTCAGCTGCCTGTGCATGGGGAATTTGTCTACAAACTGCCTCCTGTAGTCCAGCAAGAAACTGGGTATAAGGCTCTTGGGACCCCTAAAAATACGTAGAAAGGACTGAACTGGAGTCCCTTCCTCAGGGATGGTGGCCCATGCCTGTTTCATCACAAACTTACGTGGTCATATGTCTCATTAGAATAAGTCATTTGCTGTGCTAAGTCCACAAAAGGTCCTGTTCCAATAATATATCCTCACTTACACCTGGCCTTCCAGTCACTCTATTTCAGCCTGCCCATTGTACTGCAAGTTCTTGCAATTGTACATTAAAATGAAGATATTGGCTTGGTGATAAGCAGGAACAGGCAAGATATTTAATGTCCTGTGGGGCCATACACAGAGCCCCCAAAATGGAGTCCAAGAGCCCCAATGTAAAAGGCCCTTGTTCCCCATTATTCATTACACTCTGTTTTAATTCCTTCAGTGCCTTATATCCTATTTTCTGATGTTCATCTGTTGAGGATCATCAAGGTCTAGTCTGACTATGACAGGGAAGCAACAAGGCCCAATCAGATACCCTGCCATAGTAGCTCACCAAATGAGCTCTTGATATTTAGACAAGGGTGGCCTCTGCTAGCCTCCAGAACTTGGGGAAGTGTAGGCCATGAAAGGTATTCTTTATCTTTTATACAATCTTTTCCCTTTCTTTCACTGGGGGGGGAGTAGTGGCAGTAGTGGTAGCTGTAGCTGTACATTAAGGTTCCAATACCAATTTTATCAGACTCCACATGAAAGTTTCTGGGGCAATTTGTTCACCCCGTGCATGGGCTCTCCTTAAATTTTCTACCACTCTATCCCAATTTTCTGTGTCCAAGGTCTCCACTTGTGGGAACCAGGGATTATGTTGGATAATATCCTGCAGTATATTTGAAAGAGAATGAGTGCTAACCTGAGCCCTGGGCTATTTCACTAACATATGCAACAGTTGTACCTATCTCTGTTCCTCCACTGACAAATTCAGCCTTATTATCCCAGTTAAGAGAAGCCTTTCTGGATTGTAGTGACTTACTTTCACCTTTTAAACAGCCAGCTTCTGGATTCATCCTGTGGAGTACTCTGACATCTATTCCTGTTCCTTTCTCACTCTGGTGGGTCTTCCCCTCCAGGTCTCAGAGTCCCTGTTTTGGGGTGCCAGTTACCAAGGGCTGATCAGGTCCTCAGCAGCTTTTTGGGGGAAACAATGAGGAATAAAAGAAAGACAGAGACAATTTTCAAGATATAAAGGAGGAGACCAGGAGGAGACCTGCCTCTAGTGGACAGACTCAAATAAAACTCCACAGTTGGCCCACTTTTATTAGCCAGTGAGAAGTGCTGGGGGAGGGGTAGCATGCATTTCATGGAACAGCAACTATAGGGAATGGATAGATAAGGATTCAATCAATGAGGAACCAGATTTTCTCTACACCCAAATGCCAAATGTATTGCTCTGTCTTATATATGTATTGTCCTCAGTAGATACTGTCTTGCCTCAGGAGTGCCAGGTTATCAACATTCCATACATAGCCAGGGAGCATGGGGACTTCCACATACTTCCCTGTACCTGAGGCAAGATGACACTGACCTTCAGTCTGTGAGATCTGAGTGCCTAGTCTTCAACATATTTTTAGATAGTTTATGTTTGCAGCAGTTTGAATAGGGTTGCTTTCATAATTTCCTTTTCAGTAAGTTTGTTATTGGTTTACAGTAAAAACTATTGATTTTTATGGTGATTTTTAGCCACAGATTTTACTGAATTAGTTTATCAGTTCTAATAGTCTTTTGATAAAATCTACATAATCAAATTATTTTTAAACAGTGATAATTTGACTTCTATTTGTATTCCTTTTATTTCTTTCCCTTAATTGCTCTAGTTAAAGGTTCTAATAATATATTGAATAAGAGCTGTGAGTGTACATACTTGTCTTATTCCTGATCTTAGAGAAAATGTTTTCTACTTTTCCCAATTCAGTATGGTATTGGCTGTGGGTGTGTCATACAGCTTTTAGTATGTTGATATATAACTCTTGTACACCCAATTTGTTCATGGCTTTTATAATAAAGGGATATTAAATTTCATCAAATGCTTTTTGGGCATCTATTGAGATGATCAGCTAATTTTTATCTTTAATTTTGATGTGATATATTTATGGAATTGTGCAATGAGCATCCTTGCATCTTTGGAATGGAACCAACTTGATCATGGGGAATGATCTTTTTGATGTGCTGTTGAATTCTGCTTGCTAGTATTTTTTTTTTTTTGATAATTTTTACATCTATGTTCATCAGGCATATTGATTTGCAGTTTTTATCTGGTTTTGGTAACAGGGTAATACTAGCCTCATGACTTGTTTGGAAGTATACTTTCCCTTGAATTTTTTCTGGAACAGTTTGAGAAGAACTGGCATTATTTCTTTAAAAGTTTGATAAAACTCAGCAGCAAAAAGTCACCCAGTCCAGGGATCTTCTCTGTTGAAAGACTTTATTAGTTTCAATCTCACTATTTGTTATTGGTCTATTCAGGTTTTTGGATGTCCTCATGGTTCAATTTTGGAAGATTTTTTTTTTTATGTGTCCTGAAATGTGTTGGTATGTTCTAGGTTTTCTAATTTGCTAGCATATAGTTTTTATAATAATCCTTTGTATTTCTGTGGTATATCTCATTTTCTACCTCTGATTTTGTTTATGTAGATCATCTCATTTTTTGTTGGTTAGCCTAGCTAAAGATTTGTCAGTTTTGCTCATCTTTTTTTTTAAAAACAAACAAACAAACAAACAGCTATTTGTTTTATTCATTGTTGTATTTTTTAGTCTGATTCATTTATTTCTGTTCTGATTCTTATTATTTCCTTCTAATTTTGGGTTTAGTTTGTTATTGTTTTTCTAAATCTTTGAGATGCATTGTTATGTTGCATCAATTAATATTTATTTCCCTTTCTTTCAGATAATAAGCACTTATTACTATAAACTTCCCTCTCAATATTGCTTTTGCCTAAGTTTTGGTTGTTGTATATTAATTTTCATTTGTTTTTGAGAAATTTTAAAATTTTCCTCTTGATTTCTTTGACTCACTGTTCAAAAATGTGTTGTTCAATTTTCATGTATTTGTATAATTTCTAATTTTTTGTTGACTTCTAGTTTTATTCTATTTTGATTGGAAAAGACACAGGATATGACTGCAATTATTTTGAATTTGATAAGCTGTGTCTTGTGTTCTATATGGTCCATTCTAAAGAAAGTTCCATGTGCTAATTAAAAGAATGTGTATTCTTCAGCAGTTGGATGAAATGTTCTATAAATGTTTAAGTCCATTTGGTCTGTAATACACTTTAACTGTTCTACTGCTTTTTTTGGGGGGGTGAGAGGTCTGGATGATCTATTCATTGATGAAAGTAGTATGTGGAAGTCCCCCATTATTATTGTGTTGGAGTCTATCTTGCCCTTTAGTTTTAATAGTGTTTCTTTCAAAAAAAATTTGGTGATCCAGCAGTTAGATGCATACATATTTACAATAATATCTTCTTGTAGAATTGATCCCTTGATCATTATATAGTGACATAGTTTGTCTTTTCTTACAGTTTTTATCTTAAAGTCAGTTTGTCTTATATATGTATTGCTCTTGCTACTCACTTTAAGTTTGTATGTATTTGCTTGGAATATAATTTTCCATCCTTTAATTTGTATGTGTGTACTGGTGTGGCATCTTAGTTTCTTTCTTCATTCCTGAGACACAATACCCAACATCTGCAGCTTAAGGAAAAAGAGGTTCATTTTGGCTTATAATTTGTAGAGTCCATAATCAACTGACTCCAAGGTAGGAAAGCATGGCAGAGGGGCATGGTGGTGAGGAAGTAGAGAGAATGAAGGGAGGATCCAGGGAGGGAGATGAACCCTTCCAGGCCACATCCCCAGTGATTCTCCTCTTCTGACCAGATTCCACCTCCTAATACCATTGGAAGTCACCTGTAAGCCACATAATCTAATCATTTTTCAGAAGCCCCATGTATGAGTGCCTAAAGCTTTGGGGGGACATCTAGATAGAAGTCATAGCATGATATCAGTTTCTTAAAGTTAGATTGCTAGGTTTTGGTTTTTTATTCTTCATTTAGTTGGAGAATTTAATCCTTTTACATTCAAGTATATTATTGATAGGTAAATACTCATTTAGTTGATTTTTCTTTTTCTTCATTTAGTTGTTTTGAATATTTTTTGTTTTTCTTGTTCATCTTTGTGGTTTGATGGTTTAATGTATTGATTGTGTTTGATTCTCTTTTGCATATCTACTCTTCTAGTGGGATTTACACTTTAACATGCTTCCATGGTGTAATTATCCTTCTTTCACTGCTTTAGATGCAGGACTCCTTTAAGCACCTGTTGTAAGAGTCACTTTATTATGAATGCCTTTAGTTGTTGCTAGTCTTAAAAGCATTTTTCATTTCTGAGGGATACTCTTCTTGTGGTATAGTATTCAGTTTGTCAGTTATTTTGTTTCAGGACTTAGAATACATAATTCCATGCCTTTTGGCCTTTAAAGTTTCCTCTGAGAAATCTGCTGTTAATCTAATGAAGATACACTTAAATGTCATTTGCTACATTTGTCTTGCAGAATTTTTTTGCCTTGTACTTTTGATTGTTTGACTATAATATGTCATGGTGAAGATCTTTTCTGATAGTCTATTTACTTATAAGCCTTGTGTACAGTGTCCGTATATTTCCCAAGATTAGGGGAGTTTCATGCTATTGATTCATTTAATAGGCTTTATATGCCATTAACTTGTTTTCTTGTCACATTTAAGTATTCTGAAAATGGAAATATTTGTTAATTTAATGATGTTCTTGAATATCCTCTTCATCTTTCTCTCCTTTTGCTCTCCCCTCCTTGCTCCCCCTTGACTGGGGTATTTGGAGGCCTGTGTTCAAGTTCAGATTCTTATGCTTGATGCTTTACCTACTCTATTATTGAGGTTGTCAACTGTATTTTTTAGATTTATTGAGGTCTTAATTTCTAATATTTCTATTTGGTTGCTTTTAGAAATCTGTATCTCGGTAAATTTATCTTTTCATATTCTGGATTGTCTTCCTAATTTCATTTAACTGTTTATCTGTGTTAACTGACATCTCACTGACTTTTTAATAATCATTGTTTTAAATTCTTTGTCAGCCATTTCATCTATATTGATTTTGGGGGGGATTTGTTGCTAAAAAGTTATTTTCTTTTGGAGATGTCATATTACTTTTTTTCATATTTCTTGGGCTTGTAAACTGAGGTTTGTGTATCTAGTAGATCAGGTATCTCTACCACTTTTACAGAGTGGCCTTCTTAATAAGCAGATTCCTCCTAAAGATGTGCCTTGGGGTATTGGTTTGTTATGAAATGTTGGTTTTTACTTTCAAATGGACACCATTGCACAGTCTTGCTGTATCTTCTTTAGCTATAATCATTGACTTTGGACACAGTGTATTCTGTGGTGGAGTCAGAGAGCCCACTGTCTCTGCAGGCCATGAAATAGTGGAGGTGCTAGCAGTTCAGGCAGATGCCAGGCAGATAGCAGAGGTTGTGGGGCGCTCACTATTTGTTTACCCCTACAAGAGTGGTGGCCCCCACTGGACAGTACGGCTTTCTTCGGGCACTGTTGGTGCTAGCTCAGCTACTAGGAGAGGCTTTTGGTACTGGCGATCCCAGCAAGGGTGCAGGGTGTGAAGTACTCGTACTCGAACTAGTCAGGTGTGAGCACAGGAGCTGCATGGGGAGAGGCAGAGGTGGGAACTGCAGCACTGGTTGCCATTCCCAGTCCTGACAGCAATGTGTGCTCACAAAAGATGTGGGGGCAGGGCGGCAGTGAGAGTGATGTGGGTGGGGCAGCAACAGGAACCATGGTGTTCCTCTCTGCTGCTTCAGTTGTAGTTTCTACCTGGGAGAAGGTCCTTGATCAGAGCTAGGCAAAATTTCACTCATTGCCCCCCCAGCCATATGTGCCCAGTGGTGGGGTGACACCCAGAATCATGGAGTTGCCAAAGGAGCCCCAGTATGGCCTGGGGGCAGGGCAGTGGCAGGGACTGAGGTGACCCTTCCCTGTCCTGCCCAGAACAGGTACCTGGGTGTGGTGCAGCTGGACAAGTAGTGAAACTACATGCACTTGGCTTCAGTCCTGGCACTGGCTGCTTCTTTAGTCTGAGGGCAAATGCTCTGATCCCCTGGCTCTTGAAGGCAGCACCCTCAAATCCTTTTCCCTTCCATGTCACAGCGCTTGTTCCCTGAAGTAAAATCCACTCACCGGGCTGTGTCAGTCACTCTGCTGGTCCAAGTTGTGTTCACAAGGCAGCTACCCTCCTAGCCAGTGCAGTGGAAAATCTATTTCCAGAGATGAGAATATGAAGGGGAGATAATGTGAGATCCTTTTCCAAAGCAAGGCTACTGTGCAGATTTCAGCTTACTTATTTAAGTGAGCTCCAGCCCTGTTGGAGTTGTGAAACTTTTCAGTAGCCAGAATCCCCACTGATAGGTTTGGAGGAGTTCCTCTTTCATCCTTATCCCCAAAAAGGAGAGACAATTCCTCCTGGGCAATGAAGCCTGGGTGGCAGTTGCCACAGTATTTTGTTTCCTCTTTCTTGCTATTGTCCCAGGTCTCTGAATCTTACGAGGTTTAAGATTCTCTCTTGCTGATTCCCTGTGTTTTCCCATGCAGAGTACGCATCTCAAATGTGACTGTCCATTGCTTTGGTTCCTTGTGGAGGGAACTGAATGCTGCTACCTCTGTGAAGCCATCTTGGATTTCTTCTCTTTTTCTCTGTATTTTGAGATGATATCTTGAATTGTTCTTCTAAGTTACTAGTTTGTTCTATAGCATCCCATTTGCTTTTTACTGACAACACTGTTTTATAATTTGCTAATAGTGTATTTCATCTGATGCCAACTAGGCCTGAGCTCAAATGACTTCCTTTTCATAAACACAGGGCTCTCTCAAATTTCAAGGAGAATTTTTTTTTTCCTGTTTCCTGGAGTTGATTTGTTTCACAAATTTCTTCTCTGACCCTTCAGATAAGTCCCCTTCATCCTAGTTACTAAAACTTTTCACATGCCTAGTGATTAGCTGTAAAATTTCTGTATCAGGAAATCTGTGTGACTTGGTTCCGGGAATATAGTTTCTGCCTGAGATTGTGTAAGTTTCTGTTTAGATCTTTTAATTACTGATATGTGGGGATGGGAGTGAGGAGTTAACTGTAGTTTTTGAATAATGTAACGCTTATAATTTAAAACATTATTAACACTTTAAATCTGAAATTTGATTTATTTTTAGATGAGGGGGCCATTTTTCTGTGATGGGATAAGGCAGCACTTCTGACAGTCATTGGTTCATATTTATTTCCCACATAAATGATACCCTTAAGTACTCTACTTCTCCTGATTTTGTTAGGGGTCTGGTGTCGGACTTCTGCTTTCCTTAGTAAACATCCTTCTATATAGAAGCTGAATGTAAGGCCCACACCTGTTGGTGTATACTAACATCTAACTCGTCTCCCATAGTTTCCTTAAATTTAAGATTTGAGCACTTTGTCAGTAGTAGTGTGCTGGAGCGGACTGAGATCAACTCAGAGCCAACTGCTATGCTTTCAAGTTATTTTGTCAGCTACTTGCTATACACAGCTATTATTAAAAAGCAAATGATACAAACTGAAAATCAATTATAAGTATCATTAAAAATTAAGTCATATAAGTATAATCAAATATATACTCAAAACTTACCACTTCCTGGTTGTTTTGCTATATTTTATCATCAGTACTCTTGAAGGTTTTTTTCATCCATGTAGCTGTATGCTATTTTGTATCTCTCCCGGCTCTGCACAGATTGCTGTGAGGAAGAGCTGATGGCTGAGCATTTCTCAGCATGCCCTACTGGCCCACCCTCACTTCAAGTCTCAATTTCTTTAATCTAGGGGGAAGTGGGGTGATTGGCCATGCAGTTTTGCTAGGGATTTACAAATATATGCTTCCTAGCAACACTTTCCCTTCACATGTCTTTCATCACAGGCTGCTCAGAACCTCCTACATCCTATTGTGCATCCTCACGTTTTTGTAGAAACTTCTCAAAAGTTCTATGTACAATCTCTCCCCTTAGGAAAAGTCATAACTTGTTGCTAAAATCTATAATTGAAATCTATCTTTGAGAGATAAAGTTAAAAGGGGGAGGGATGGGGTATCACTCAGAGGTAGAGGATTTACTTAGCATGTGCAAAGCTGTGGGTTTGATCCCCAGCACACCCAGAGTGTAGGGAGGAAAGCAGTAAAACTAAAGTAGACCAAGTATATTCCTTGGAGAGTTATGAACAAGATGTAATGCCACATTTTTACATGATAAAAGTTGGGCACCAGACCAAGCCGATGTCTAGATAAAGCAATGTAGAGTCCAGGTCCCCACGGCTTTGAGACTTGGCACTGCCAGAAATGTCACAAGGCCTTCTTGAAAAGCTACATTCACTTTTTTTTTTTGGTGCTGGGGATCGAAGTCAGGACCTTGCACTTGCAAGGCAGACGCAGTGCTACTGAGCTAAATCCCCAGCCCTGCATTCACTTTTATTACCCAAACTAACAGTAAGTAGCATGAGGATTCACCACTGAGCTTCTGGCCTGCAACAGTCCAGCATGTAAGCGATGGGCCTGGATTCTGCAGCCTGTTTCTTCTGCAGAACTCATGGAACATTTTTCTCAGGCAGGGCCAAGTGGGTACAGCCCACAAGGTGCTAGGAAATGAACAAGCCATCCTTCATGCAGAGTTTTAGAGCCACGCCACTAACTCTCCTTTCTATAAAAGTATTCTATTTCTGCCACAGCTGAATAAAAAAGCACTATACAGGGAATGTATCTGAAAAATTTTAAACCAAGAATATTGTGTAAGAGTCACTATCATTTTACAAAGACCCCTTGGACAGATTCCTTTCAAGTATCAGGGTGAGGGAAATATTTCTCTCACAATAAACCTACAAAAGTTCTTCTTATGGGCCTGGGGGGATTTGGCTCATTGGTTCTGCCACCTGCCTCGCAAGTGCAAGGTCCTGAGTTCGATACCCAGTATAAAAAAAAAAGTTCTTCTTATGAAACCATTGTGTGGTCATTTTTTAGGAAGGGCCTGGCTGATAGGAAACTTCATTTTCCTTCAATTATTGGAAGTTTCCTTAGATATAAATTGTTTTCAATAACTTTTCCACTTCTCTTCCACTTTCATTACTTGTTTTGCGTCTATTTTATGTTGGCCATTAAAAAATCTGGTCATATTTGTGTTTAATAAATTCATTATATCATGCTTTTTCAGAATAATTAATAGAAAAGCCAACCATGCATGGATCAGTGATTTTTAGTTATGTGTAACCCAGTGCTCATAGGTCCAGTAAAAGTGGGTAAAGTTATGAGTAATGATGGCATAAATATTTTTACATAAGATGCATATTTTAAAAGTTAGGGAAATATATTTTCATTGATTGACCATATGTACAGCCCTATGTGAGGAACTATAGTAAATCAAAAGTGATAGATGTGATCCTTGGGAATCTAATTTTATTAGATAGGCAAGTCTCACCAACAACCCTATTTATTGGCTTTCATTTATTAGATGCCAGCCATGTTCTGGCGCCTTCAATATAACATCTTATTTACTTCTCACTGCCCATTCTTTCCAATTTTCAATAGGTCTGGATTCCTACTCTATAGATGCCGAGGTAACTCTAAGGTACGCCCAAGGGTTGAGACTTTCTCGGGCAGTACAAAAGGAACAAGTGCAGCTGCATTGCATGCAGATCACTCCACTGTGCCAAGACAAAGAGCCAAGTGAGGCCTTGGCATCTGTCCCTGGATAGGTGGACAGCAGCCTCCCTGGGGCTGAGGGTGTGATGTCAGCTCTGAACCACCTGCAGCACAGAAACCACAAATGAGAACATTTACTTCTAGGAGGCACCTGATAAATGGAGATAGTGCCTTTGAGGGCACTTGAACACTTCTGCTGAAAAGCAATGGTACTAATGGTATAGCCTCAACATGAGCTCCCATAAAGCCTAAGGAGGAGCAGCCATCACTCTGTGGCCCATTTTTCTAGATTAGGTAACTTTGAAATGTCATCTCCTCTCTAAGATTTACATAATTCCTTTTCCCTCTGGTCTTTTGAGTCTTACTGTTTATTCCTGCCTACTATAACTCTTATAATGACAGGTGGGAGTTAAGTTTGCCTCCCCTAGCAGACTTGCCTTTTTGAGGGCAGCCAGTTGCCTTGTCACTCGAACTTCAGAGGAAAGTACAGTGTCCATCACATAGTAGATGCTCAATATAGTTGTATAAATCAATAAGCTATCATCAAAATATTACCCTCATGGGTCCAAAGAAACAGATCACTGCTGTCAGCAGCTATTTAAACTCCAAACCATGTGGCACAGTCTTCTCTTAGATGACAGTACAGTAAGTACCTGACTTATGAAGAAGTTCTGTTCTGGGAGAATGTTTGGAAGTTGGATTCGTTCGTAAGTCTGAGTGAATCAAACACTTTTGACACAAATATGCAACATACATTGCTTTGCACTTCCTAGCAGTCCCCTCCACATCACCACTGCTTTTCCTCTTGCTTCTGGACATCCTGGGCTCTAATTGAGCTCCGTACCACTGTGCACTATAGCACTGCACAGTAAGCACACAGCAGCACAACTGTGACAATGTCTGGCAGACACTTGAGCTACTTCTGCTCTTTGTTCGCATCTACGAATGTTCCCACTGTGAGGTCTATTCATATCTGTGAAAGTTCACAACTCAAATGTTCATAAGTTGAGGACCTACTATAAATATTAAATAAAGTAACCAACACCTTTTCTCCATCATGATAAAGTTATCCATATTTTTTGGTTTGTGAGGGGCTCAGACTATAAATCATTGAGCTCTGAAATGAAAGCTCTATAAATAAATTGGTTCCAGTGGGTTAGTCACACAATGTATGGTATATTTTCCAGTCAAAAACCTAATTCTAATGAGCCATCCCAGTGATGAATGGGGCTATCTTGTAATTTATTCCTTAGGGCAATGAGTGTCGATAGCTGAAGTTTGAGTGTCTTGTTCTCCTGTTAGAGGCCAAACCCTTGCATGTGCTGAGCCAGGTGTGGCTTGGGAGTTTTTATTTAACAACAATTTAAGCCTGAGATCATGCTTCAGATTGCTCTGACTGAGTGCTCTGAGCAAGATGGGAATTTCTACATTTCCTTCTGGAAAGCAAAATGCAGATAAGCGTGCCAGTGGTTACTCATTTATCTTTCTTTTTCTTCTTCCAAAAGCATCTCAGCAGTTTTTTTTTTCTTTTGAGCTGATTTATGACATCAGTACCAAGCTGGAAATTACAAAATGCTATATTTGAGACAATAATCTGAAGTTCAGAGAGTGAACAATCATTTATAACTATTCATGCTTAAGATATCACAACAGGATTATTTCTACATAGACTTTTAAAGGAACAAATTTAGAGGGAGAAAAGGTGTTTTAAATGGGCTGATGGTGTATTAGGTCTTAACAGGCTCTACTTACCCACTGACTGTCATGCTCTGGGGGATTTGGTAGGTCACATTCTCTTGATGCTTCATGCTTTGATAGATGGTGAAGGGTAATTCCAAATATCCTCCCTTCTATGGTGGCAAGAACTTTGCTGCCAATATTAACTCACTTGAAACATAGCTTTTAAGATGTCAATTAGACCTAAATTCTGCTCGTGTGCTTCCTTGGCTATCTCACTGACCACCCAAGGGCCATTACTCAGTCAATTGCAGAGTGGTCAGCAGTTACCAGTTGCGTTGTGGGTTGTAACTGTAGCCAAACTGTAAATGAAGTACTGGGGGCTGGACTAGTCCCATCCAGTACAGCACAGCATTCAGACATACCCGACCTTTTGTCCATGGGTTGGATAGCTCTGATCTGGCTGGGCCACATATAAAACATATAGTTAATCTATATAAGTAACAATACTTCCTTTAAAAAAATATTTATTATAATATAGGTGTGTCCAGTCCATTGTCTGTAGGTTGGAGACTCCTGGAATCTAAAGGGAGTCTCAGGACTGTGCAGACCCATACCTTGATATCACAGACAAGAAGCAGGAGGTTTGGACAGATGTGACACAAGTTCCTATAGCTGGTTACGGACAGAAATAAGACCGGGCTTGGTCTCTAAACTGCAGACCAGTCTATTTTCTTTCCTCTGTGGAGTCTGTACTATGAGTACATATCATACCATAAAGTAAAATTTATATTGCTCATGAGTGGTAATGCTCTCAATTAAAATAGTAGGAATAGATTTCAATAATCAGGTGATCTAAAGCAGTGATCTTCAAACTATAGTATGCATTAAGATCACTTGCACAGTTTGTTAACATAGATGGCTGACCTCGCTCTGTGTTGGTCAGAGATGCAGCCTGCCAATTGGTATTTCAAGTTACCAAGTGATGCTGATGCAACTGGTGTTGGTCTGGGGACTGCATTTTGGGACCACTGTGCTGCAGCGAGTCCACGCTGTCCCCTGGTCTCGGTCACTGGCTACCTGTGCACTACGAGCTGAGGGTTCTATGGTGAGTGCCCAGCAGGTGAACTCTCTGAACTCTCTCGTGCATTTCCTACTGGAGCTGTTTCCTAGCACAGCAAAGAGCTCTGGCTTGGGTCAGGTGGCCTAAATACTCTTCTCTGTGCTCTGATATGCCACATGACCTTCAGGAAGGCTTCAAGTTTTTCATCTTTGGAATGGGGAATCATATGTTGCAACTCCTCTAATTGTGGAAGGATAAAATCAGATAAAGTGTATGAACAGTTCAATAGGTAAAATCACTTGGTGTATCAATCAGAGGCCAGTCACGAAAAGAGATGACTCCTATGTGTCCCATAATGATGTTTTAGTTAACTGTATAGATACAAGTGGTCCTATAACATTATGATGGAGCTGAAAAATTCCTTTCTGGTGTCACTGAGCCCTACACATAATTCACATGATTCTGGTAATGTTGGTATGAATACACCTACTACATTGCCAGTTATATAAAAATATAGCACACCCCATTATGTGCACTAGATCATACTTGATACTAAATGACTTACTGGCTTATGTAGTTACTATACAGTACTATATTTTCTATATTTTCTGAGAGTACATTTCTACATATTAAAAAAATGTTGACTGTGTAACAGCATGCTATGTCACAGTGGCACCAGCTCCATGCACCCCATGTACACTGGGTCTCTCTTGTGCTTGACTTAACCTCATGTTGTTTTATTTCTCTTGTTTCCTTGGGCAGTGGGCTATGCCACACACATATGGCTTGTAGCCTAGGTGTGTAGTAGTCTATGCTATCTAGGTTTGTGTAGATACTTTGCCACATTCACACAAAATCACTTAATGACATGTCTCAGAATGTGTCCCCATCATAAAGGGGTGTGTGACTCTTACAGAGAGAACTAAAGAAAATAACTCAGGTGATGGAAGAGTTCAGAAACCAAAAAGGGGTGCAGAGGCAAACTAGAGGCTCAGCAACAGCATAAATCTGCAGCCAGCCTTTGGGGCAAGGACAGGCAGAGGCAGTGTGTCTCATGCCTTGGCTGGGAGCTAGTGTGGCTGGTGCTCACCTGAGAAAGGGGGTTTGCCTGGCAGTTGGTACAGCCATGGAGAAACCTAGAAAGTACAAGGATAAAGATCTGGGGAATATTGTTCTATGATTCTACACAGAGCAGGGAAAGGCAGGAAATGAATTTCTGCACTACAGTAGTGTGCAAAGAATTCTAGTCGTTGCCATGGCAGAAATTATCATTTCTAGACCATCAATAGACCATGTCTACTTCCCACCTAGAGCCCTCCCTGTGCCTAAGTGTAAAGGGGGTGAGAGTTGATATTAACCTACAAACTGGCATACTATACATTTGTTAGCCATAAAAACCAATGGGAGAGCTATTTCACAGTAGGAGTTGTTTTTTAATTGGGTAATAGTGTATAACTTGCATTTGGGGTATAGCTTAGCTCCATGTACAGCCCATGTCACACCACTGGATACTGTTCTTATACTATGTGTTCAAAATATTAAGACTGTACAAGAGAGACAAATCAGACCATCAACAACCAACCATGGTTGCTATAGGATGGTTGTCAACTCAACTTCTGGGGATGAATGGTGGAGAGAGAAGGATAGAGGGACAATGTAGTCTTGCTTTCTTAGAGCAAGAACAGGCCTTGAAGTGGTATCAGCTGGGGGTGTTTCTTTTGCACCCTTGAGTATAGTGAAATGATACAAGTAGCACTGAGCACACTGGTGGCACCCACTGTTCACTGTCCTCCTGTTACAAAAATGAGATGTGATAAAGGAATGAAAGAAGGTAGGTGCGTATCAACAGAAACAAAAACAACATTTATAAACCAAGAGTGAGTGAGCTGCTTAGAAAGAGTTCTTAGGTGATAACTGAAATTTCAAACCCAAACTTAAGTTTCAAAACAACCTTTATTCTGTATGAAGACCTAATACAATGCATTAAAGCAACTTAAAACAAGACATAGCTCCATTGATCTATAACTTGAACAAAACATCAAGGAGGCACACTCCCCCCCCACCCCCCACCCCAGTTGCCTTGTAAAGGCAAAATTACACCTGACCATGACATCCTCCCTCTCATCAAAAGACCAATTTTAATGTCATATAAACAGATTTGTAAAAACATTGAACAGATCATAGCTTTAAAAAATACACATGTATAAATGAGGTTTTTTTCTTTTTGTTTTGCTTTTTATTTTTTTTCTTCTTTTTTTAAATAGCAGCATCCTGGGCAGCTAATGCTCTCTCACGGTGACAAGTTTAATGTTAAGTTGAATGGTCTTTCCAATTACTCAATTCCATCCCCTCCCCACCCATTATTCTAGCATTTTACATAACTCGATTTTTAAAAATAAGAATTTGGGATTTTGGAACTTTGTCCCATGTGAGGCATTGTGCTTTAAACTGCCCCTTTCTTAAATTGACCCTAAATTCAAAGACAGCAGGGTCTGCTTTCCAACTGACTTGGATACCACGCATAGCAAAAGCACAGTTGTTAAACCAGCAGAATTTTTCTCCCAGTAAGGAACATCAGTAGGACTTCCCAACACGTTACTTGTTCATAACCAGCTATACGACAAAGCAATTGGGTCCCCACGGTGACAGCTCACATAAACATATTTTGACTTGACACACTAGTAAACAAAGATTTCCAGGATAAGGAGTCATCCAGACCTGCTCCCTAAAAGGAGTAACTTCTAAAAATAGAAATAAAGTCAAAGAATTATGAACTTCTCACTTCACTTGCAATTTTCACCTTACTAAGACAAAACAAAGCAACCTCAAAGGAAAAAACAACTCATATACATATACAGTAACTGTACTAGACATTTGCTTATTATGTACTTGAACTCACTGCAAATCTGTTTTGGCTGAAAGGTGTACTGGAAACATAGTCCATGCACATATACATATATACATATATCTAGGGCAGTGACATCGTCACATGTTGCAAACACGTTGTTTTTGCCTTTTTACATGGTTATGATCACTCTGGTGTGGAACATGAGGTCCCAATGCTCCCCTTCTACAGCCCTTTCATAACCTCTCTGCAGCTGGCTTCTGGCTTTTGTCTTTTGGATGCTACACATGGTGGGAAAAACTGATGCATGGATAAAGCACAAATCAGGAATACCTCTGCTGTATCCATTCATATTCACCAGCCTCTCAGACGTTAGAAGATGGCTGTCTGGCTGAACCCACAAAGCCCTGATGGCCAAACAGCTAGAAGGGCAATAGTGGCGGGCATGCTACACTGTCATCAAAAATGCATTCAGCAGAATAGGTATGATGTAACTAGCTGATGGATGGATGGAACAATAAATTCTTCCTTCTGTTCAATGAAAAATCTATTGCACTTATGCTTGTGAGATGCAAAAAAGAGGTGACCGCCTAAATAGCATGTCATCTTGCAACGCTGAAGCAAAAATAGTAAAATTGTAGTTTTCAATGAGACATTCGATCTCAGATCTAGTTTAGAAAATAAATGAAAATTATTTGTATTGAATACCATACATGATGTGCTACCAAAAGAGAAAAAAGACCCCCCAAAAACAAAACAAAAACACACAAACCTACTTTATAAACTACTATTAACTGTTAAGACTTCTGTGTGCTGTAGCAAGATCTCACCACCAGTTTTAAAGCACAGACACAGACTAACATCAGGGAAAAACATTACTTGTCTGGTGATGTGAGGGAGATGGTCAGATCAGAAGTCAAGTTTGAGGGCTGACAGTCTAGCTGAAGACTGACTTTATGTAAAGAAAAGTAATACATTCTACAGACCATTAACTCAGCTACTAAGGCTGATTCTTCCAAAAGCTTTTTAAAGGGAAGAACACTTAAAAGACAAAACAAGTTATCTTCACTTTGTATTTGAAGGGAAGAGAAAGCTGTGAGTGAAACTAATATGAAGAAAGGGACACGAAAACTATGAGATCCACTGTTATCTGCTGGAGCAGTGACCATGATTATAACCAGCCTTTCCTGCTCCCAACACATGTACAATTTCTGCAATATCTTCCAACACAACAGCTTTTGCATATGCAAATTTGGGAGGGAGAACTCTCACTGCCACCCTAAATTGCAAGGATGACACTTTCACCCCCTGCCTTTCCCCAGAGTGAAGTGGAACACACCATTATTTGGATAAATGAGAAGGTTCCTCCTTTGGATTCCTGCAATGGCCAGGGCTTGAACAAGCTCCACACAGCCCATAGCAGTAGCCATGTGCTGTGTCTCCTTGCTACGTGTCCTAAATTGAATGGAATGCTAGGAAAATAACAAACACCCAGCTAAAAATATTTTTTCAGATCGCGCATTTTTTAAAAAGTCAATGTTGGTTGTCGTGACTAGTTTCATGTTAGAGAAACAGCACATGTTCTAAATGCAGAGATTATACCTTGAAACCAGTGTGCTAAACAAAGAGGAGCACTGTTCCAGGAATCCAAAGACAGACTCTCAGCTTTTCATATGAACTTAAAAAAACAAAAAACGAAACAAAACAAAACAACAGACCAGCTGCACTGGGTTAAGAGTTACAGTAGGTTTGTAATTGTCGCTAATTGATGCCAACTAGAAAGTCAAAGTGGAAAAAGACTGAAATATAAGCAACTTCACTTTGCAGTTGTTCACTTCTCTGTAATCATGAGAAAGTGCATACCACCTCACCACCCCCTCCCCCAACCCTACCTGGTACAACCCTTGACTACGTTCCCCGCTCCCTAGATTCAAGAAGTTCACAATCCATTAGGAAACAACATTGCTAGGTACCGTATTTTAAGAGTCTTAAAACAACATTGTTGGACTCAGCGATACTTTGTCATATTCATATATCTTTCTTTTTTTATTGAATAAAGCAGCTTTGAAGCTTATCAGGCACTGCCCAACAAAACATTTAGTCCAAAAGAAATCTGTTATGAACTTTTTAACCTTGGGCTAACAGCCAAGTACTCTGTACAAGAAAAACTGTAAAATATTTCATAGTTTTAATTCTGAAGCCTTTTTTACTGGCATTCTGTACATTTCTTTAAAAAAAATAACAAAATGAATATTAACAAAAAATCAGGGACAACAATATTTTCAGGCAACAAAAATTGGGGTAGAAGAAGCTTATTCTGAAAGTACATTTTAAACTGATAACTTAATGAAAATTAATTGCATAGAGCTGTGCATTTAGCCTTCAGCAAAACAAAACAGAAGCTATTTGGTATTGATACAAATCCATCTATTTGATAGTTAGTCATCCAATATTATGTACATATTTTATATACTGAATGTCACTTTAAGTCCTGTTTTCCGAGCTCCATTTTTCTGTTGCTGGGTTGTTTTTTGTTTCGACAAGTTTAAACACTTTCTGGCACTTTGCTATAATAGATTTTCCTCTGAACGTACATGGACTGATGTCCTCCCAAAATGTCCCTCGTGAGCAGAAGTGGCTTTCTGCTACATAGAGTTCACTTGTTAGAAAATGAAGTAATCCACAGTGCGATGTGTCTGGGCTCACCGTGCACAGCGACACCCAGGGTAACCCAGGCTGGACCCAGCACCCTCAGGCACAGGCTCTTCAGCCCCATCTTCCTTCTGGTTTCCAAAGTCCCAACTTTGAGCTGGTAAAGCTTCAGAAAGCATTAACAAGCACCATGGTTAAAGGCCTCTTTGTCCCTGCACGGAGAGATTTTTGCATTTCTTTTTCTCTTTGTGTTGTGGCTTTAAATTAAACCAAAATAAAAAAAGAAAGAAGGATAAGCAGTCCAGGTTAGAAACAGCTGATCATCCTGCAGCCCTAGGCTGTCTGCCTTCTCCCTACTTCTTTTTTGTCCAAGAAAGCTCTAGTCCCATCTGCAGAGAGACGAAGGCTTCGTTTCCGCAGCTCAATTCACAGGTCAGGCTGGAGAGGAGCCCTTTGCTTCCCAGAGGCCTCGGGTGGCTGAAGGTCAGGAACAGGATCGTAGGGCAGCGCTCATCGCCTCTGCTGTGCATATACCGGGTATGCTAGTGTGACATTGAGGGAGTCGTTGTGCTGCACGAGGGAGGTGTGTTGATAATGTAGCACCAGTTCCTTCAGGGAGCTGTACAAGTTATAGGGCTCTGCAAAGCCATAGCCAGTTGCTGTTTTGTTGATGACACAATGCTTGACCTCACCGTCCACCCTGGGGAAGACATGAAACACAAGAGCCTTTTGAGTTTGTCCAGAACAACTCATAACTCCGTAAGACATTTTTAACAAAGTCATTCTCCTGCAAGACCACACTCTGCATGCAGCCCATGTCAAACTAGGGAAAGAGTCCTAGGTGGCTGTGACCTCCGTCTGAGCTTTGTCACTTATTGACTGGCTGAGGGCCTTGAGCAGAGACAAGCTCTTGGGCCAGCTACAATGAGCCATTGTATTTTCATCTTTAAACTGATGTAAAAAGAGGACATGAGTAACATGTCTGTAACAGACATGCAATTTCCTGAAGAATGAAATGAGATAATGACTGTCAGGTACCTGCCAGAATAAACACGTGACAAAAGGCAGCTTCCAAGCATGGTGTCACTGTATGACCAGCAATATTACTGCTCCACTGGTAATCTTCAATAGGATTCTTTCAGGCTCACTTTGAAAGGTCTGCACAACCTTCCACCTGCATTTTATCTGTATTCTACTCCACTGTCCTATCAAAGATCTCACTCCTTTCTTCCTGAAGGAAGAGTTCTTAGAAGTTGGTCGTGGAGTATACTGTACTTTTAGAACATTCCTCTACCAGAAGGCTTTTACTTCTCTAACAGGGTAATGCCAGTGACCCAAGACTCACTTTTTAAAGTACTCCCCAGACCATTATGAAATCAATATATGTCTCTTCTTGTTCTGACCCGTTTTTAAAGCAGACTTTCTGTACTGGTGCTGTTCTCAAGTGAATTGCCCTAGGTCCTATCTACAAGAGATTTAGGAAGGAAAAAAGGGGGGACAAGGGTGCCACAGGCATTGTGCTTCCATTTTTTTTTTTTCAGTAGGAAGATATTGATTGATAGGAAAGCTCCTGAGGGCAGGAGGGGTCCTGAGTGGGTAGCCCTTCCATTTTAAAGATAAGAAAAGATTTACTGCTGGCGATTTAGCTCAGTGGTTCTGCCGCCTGCCCTGAAAGCTCAAGGATCCCAGTTCGATCCTCAGTACCAAAAAAAAAAGATTTATTGATGTCTCATGATTAATTTGCTGCCAAACTGGAACCTAAACCCCAATCTTCCTGCTAAATGGCAGGTTTCCTGCTATTAGACATTATTGACAGACACTTCTGGCTAGACTATAAGGTGATTTTATATCTATTTTATTTCCTGGTTCACATTACTGTACTATATGATACTTCAAGGCTAGACCTTTATCAAATCCTTAATCAAAATCAATGCATGAAATTGAGCGATGGAGATACGTACACCACAGAGCAGGCATAGCAGCCTTGCTTACTGCTCTCCCGGACGAGAAAAGTGCCGTCGCGCTTCCCTCGCAGCAGGTTTTCAGCTTTGTTGCGGTTGCTGCTGCCAACATTCCATGTCTTTTCATCATGGTGGGGCAAATCTTCATCGTCTTCCACCAGTGAATATTGGCTGAGCAGGCAGGATAGAAGGTTTGAGTGAAGAGTGTGGGTACCCCCACCTTGCCCCAGAGCCTCCCCTAGGAAGAGCCCTCCTGTTACTTCCACCCAGTTCTGCCCCACTCTGACCCAACCCTAGTTGGACCAACCACCATGTGGCTGACCTGGCCCTACCTCTCTGTGTTGAGTTTTGCACGTTTATCCTCCAATGCAAACAGCCCCCACCCCGACCCTGGACAAATTGTTAGCAATAACTTATACTATTTCTGTTTTCAGGTCAGCGATCACACTGAGGTACCTGGGGGGAGGGAAAAGTATTAAATGGTCCTGTTTACCGAGTTTAGACCAGGAAATTGTTTAGGAAGAATGCCAGTTTTCATAATTCAAGCCAAACATATCCTTAACCTTCAGAATATACTAAACATCGTTTTGTTCTGAGTGCTCCAAAAATATTTGGGGATTTTTTTCAGATGTTCAGGAACATCTTTATGGAGACCCATAGGGTTATTTTATACAATTAAGGGTAAAAATAAATCCAAGTTCTCCTTAGCTAAACTTTCCATTTTAAAAATTCTAGATGATGACATTCAGTTTATATACTTTTCTCCTATGAGATGTTCCAAACTTATTGAACTTCCTCCCTTGTTATAAAAACAAAGTCAGTTAAAATGAGAAAAACCTTTTGCTATCACCCATGTTTTACAGTCACTTACTCTTCAGTGTTTTCGTTGCCCAACCACTCGTTCAACTTCTTTTGCCGAACACCTTTTTGAGTCAACCACCTGTAAAAGATGTGAAAAAAGAATGCAGTAATAACTCATCCTTAATTTTAGCAATTAACAGTTATTCCCTCCCAGGGCTCTGTTTCCGATACTTACATCAAGTACTGGTCGCGCGTCTTTCTCAGTTGAATGAGGTCTGGTTTAATGCTGTTCATACGTTTGTCAATCTCTCGATACTCAGCTGCTTGCTTTTTCAAGTCTTCCTCCAATCTTCTTCTACTGTCAATAATTTCACTGATTCGTGACTTTAACTTATCATAATTATGCATAATCCTGCAAGGAAGAGAAATGTATCTGTAATTACCTGAGGACATCATGCAAGCTCCCCAAAGTTTATGAAAAGTTTCATTATCAGATCACAGCAAGATAAGGCTCCTCAGGTAAAGAGCATGTTCTTTCCATTTTTAAACTATGCAAAGCACAGAAAATGAGATCAGTTTTATTTTAATAAGTTGTATGGCACATTTCTAATATCTGATCACAGTGTTAGTAGATAATGTAATTCTCAAATAGGTTTGTTCATTATCTAAAATACTGGGAAGTAAACAGATCCTCGATCTTTTATAGATACACAGAAAAATAAAGATAATGAAAATAAGAATATTTTCACAATAAAGATGGTCAAAATCTCTGTAAGCCAGGCATGATGATGCATGCCTGCAGTCTCAGCACTTGGGA
Source organism: Heterocephalus glaber (assembly GCF_053883595.1). Taxonomy (NCBI): domain Eukaryota; kingdom Metazoa; phylum Chordata; class Mammalia; order Rodentia; family Bathyergidae; genus Heterocephalus; species Heterocephalus glaber. Next base: position 1,260,352 of record NW_028258336.1, read on the forward strand.
AGCTGAGGCAAAAAGATCGCCGAGAGTTGGCGGTTTTAAAAGACTGTGGTTATTTCCAGCACAAGGACAATAAAAATGTTCATGGTTCACCCACCTCTGTATCTCTTTCTCATTGCCTTCACGTTTAAACTTTTCTATGTATTCTTTGCTGTACCGCTCCTGGGTTTGGCACTGTTCTTCAAATATTTTTATGGTTTCATTAAATGCTTCAATAGCTGTTCTTTTCATTTGGATTTCCTATAACAGAAGTTTAATAAGACAATGTTATACCTTCCATAGAACAATTTGATTTGTATCATCTAGCTTCAAAGTACAATCTTCCTAGGGTATCATCACAAGAGACCTTCCGGGATCCTCTTCTACTACCAAGATCCATGGCCGCTCAAGGCCCTATAGAAAGAGATGTGGGAATCACATAGAACCTGTCGACTTCCTCTTGTGTACTCTACATCATCTCTCGATTACTTATAAATGTAAATGCTGTGTGAACACTGTATGGTATCCTTTAGGGATTAAGGACAAGAGAAAAAGCCAGTACATGTGCAGATAGATGAAAGATCTACCAACATGAGAGTCACCTGTACTGTTAGTGGAATAAGAATTCATAAAACCCACTGAAATAGTATCACAGAAATACATGGAGAATATTCTCAGTCAATGGAGAATGATTCAGCTTTCTTAAATCATTTTAGTTTATAGTGTTCACATGGCCTTCTCCCCCTGGCTATCTGAGAGGCACAAGTCTTTAGAAAGACTGCAGGAAAGGTGGCTTCTTCTTTCACAGCAGGGCATCTGAATGTGAAATCTCCATTTCAGAGACCAGATAACTCTGTGGCACTTTTAGCCTAAGCAAAATTCTTCAATCGGGACTTTGTCAAATTGACTTAAAACAGTGACCCCTTCAGATATCATGTGGACTCAATTTATTATTCTGCTAACTACAGGGTTCATTAGATTTAATGCTAGAATGGCCAACAGTGACGCACAAAGAAATGATCTCCCTCCCCCACTTCATCTGCAAATCTCAGCCTTTTTTTTCCTTTTTCTTTTTTAAAGATGAATATAACATGTGTTAGGGCCTAATAACTGAGAGTTCTGAACTTTTAGTTCAATTTCGCAGAATACTCACTTGGGAAGTACGAGTATATTCTTCATATAATCTATCATATTCTCGACTTTTTTCTTGAAATTGAGTGTTATATTCATGTAACTTTTTCCCTACAGCTTCAATGTTATCTTCTTTGACAACTTGATCCTAAAGGATTAGAGGGCAAAATCAAATCAATTGATAAAGTATTAATGAAATAACAGCTGCTTAACAAAAGAGGTAACAAGAAAAAAATCTTGTAATTTACTAATTGATTTAGCAATTTTAAAACTGCAATTTTATTATCATAGTTTCCAAATCTGATTCATCTACCACAAAATGTTTTCTAAATTTGAAAGTATCTTGTCCACACATCATGATAACCAGTTTTGATTACCTGTTGGTATTTGGATACTGGATACAGTAACTTCACATCCAGTTTGGGATTGTACTGAGCTAGAGATTCATTCCGGTAGTGGTTTATTAGTTCAACCACAGAATTGAAGGTTAATGGGTCTGAGAAGCCATATTTTCCATCTCGGTGAAATATCTTGATTAATTTGTTATTCCCTCCTTTCCTGTAAATATATAGAAAAATAATAGTATTACAACGTCCTAATAAAGAAGTATGCTTTCATGTTAACCCAAACACCCCAATCTCAGCTGCATTCCCTAACTCACCTTAGTGTAAGCGTATAATCACCATGCATTTTAGTAGATGCATCTCGTACCAAAAAGGTTCCATCTGCTGTATCTCGAAGTTTTTCATTCACTTCTTCCCTGAAATGAAAACAATGCTTACCACCCTGAGAACTCAGTGACCCTACGTATACATTTAAAAAAAATTTTTTTTTTGAGTTCTGGGGATTGAATTCAGGCCCTCGTGCATGCGAGGTAAGTACTACACCACTATACTCCCACCCCTAAAAGACTTGATTTTAAATGCAGATTGAGGTTCACAGCAAGTTAATCAAGTCCCCATATACCTACATCCTGTGCCTCTAGATTTATATGTAGGTATTACATTTTCAGAGCTGACTAATTTTCTTTGTATACAAATTTTTATCAATTTTAGTCTCCTTAGAAACAAGTGCATGAGAAAAAATAACAAAGGGAGGGTACCCTTTGACTATTGGTGTGTCTGAGGTACATTTATTTTTGTAGCCAATTAGCATAAAAAGTCACAAGCCCCATAAAGGTTTCCCCTAACTCCCTCTTGACTCCCCCAAAAATGCTTTAAAAAATGTCATTTAATGTTCCTGTGTTTTAAGACAATGACATTAATTGCTAAAGTTCTGCTTAAGAGGGGGCAGTGCAGTGTCAACCTGGAGCCCTCCTGACATCTCTGTCAATAATGAAACTTCCCAGGTATTTAATTTCCTGTGGCATCCAGCACCCCAGTACTTCAGCACTCAGTGACTTTTCTGGTTGTCTTTGGAAAAGAACCAACTATGCTTCATGCTTTTGTTGGATGGTTTCCTAAAAATGGAATTTAGCAGTCCTGTGGCCTCACCTGGAGATATCTCCCCAGTACCATTCCGCATCTTGTAAAGACATATTGTTATTCATACCGTTGTTGGCTACCGTGGTGGGTTTGGGTGGCTTCGGAGGCAGTGCTACAGATGAAAGAGAAAGAAAAAGTTGCTTGTAATCCCAACTCCAATTGAACATTTAAAACTAGGCTGAATATGTTTCAAAAAATAGCATTTCCACTATAACAGACAAAAAAGAAATTAGAATAACTGACAAAGATGCCAGTAATTCATAATTCCATGCATCACAGAAGATTTTTTTTTTTTTAAAGAACCATTTCAGAGCTCAAAAAGAGAACTGAAAAGAAGAGTGACAGACAGAACCTTACAGATGAATAAATTGAGCTGACCATGTGAATTTTCTACTTCTAGATTCTGGCTATATTAAAGTTGTATGCCTGGGCAAATTCATCTAAAGTAAAAATCTATGAACATATAAACAGCAGAAATAACATAAGGTGGCTTTAATTTTCTCTCATTTAATTGTAAAACACAAACTTGGTCTCTGTTCCCCACAAATGCTGTTGCTTGCAGTAACCGAAAAGCTCACCTAGATAAGTATGTTTTAAGAGAAGGAATTGGGTTTCTCTAATCTCAGTTGTTCAGGCACTATTCTGCCAAAAGCCACTTTAAGAAACTCATCGGTGACCTAAATCTTCTTAGTATTCATGTTAATATTCTGCTGGATAAACTGTGCTTTATATGCCAAGTCTGATTAAAAACCTTAGTCTCCCTTCCTCAATGTCAAATCAGTATACATAATGACTTGGTGACAGATAAAATACTGCAGTGTTTCTGAATTTCTTAATTAGGGGAAGGCTAAGAGTAGAAGAAAATTTAGGAAACAAATCTAGGATTTTTAGCTAAATTTGAAGTCACGGTTTTAAAACAGTTACTATTTTAACTTTTGCAAAAAATCATTTCAGGTGTCCATCAAGGATATTTTACAAAGACTAGGTCTGAAAAATGGAAAGTCAACTTCTTTATGCATTCTAGTATCTTAATCTAAGCGAGAGAGCAAAGTCCCCAAATCAGATTCAGAAGAGTTTGGGGTCAAAGAGAACTGAGTTGCAATTAGCACTACATTTTATGCTGGCTAAAGTACCATGCTGTCCTGAGCCATTATCAATAGAGAAATGCAGTACAAAAGGAGGCATCATTTTAATTAAAGCAACCATATACAACAATATACCCCAGCTAGCAGAGGACCATGCATGATTAACAAAAGACACCAGTGAAAAAGTGAAATCTAATTCATATTCATTCAAGAATCGGCATTTACCACACACATCCTTAGCTGCTTCCTTCCCCTGACAGTCTCTTTAATTTTCAAGTTATAATCATACTGACTTTCATCCATGGAACAAATTAGTAAAAATAGCAATCAAAAGAGGATCTGTTAACAGCAGCTTTCAAAAAATTAAAAAGCCACAAAATTAACAAGCTCTCTCCATTAATATTGCAGTATTACCTGGTGGATCCATTTCTATATAAAACATCAAGTCTGTGCCACAATTTATATCTGTCTTGGCATATTCTAAATCCAGGTCTTCCATATTCCAGACAGTGTTGTACATTTGTGCAAGAGTTTCCTTGGTTGAGCTCAGTTATAAGAAAAGAGTCTGGCTTTCTTTGTAATGGTGTCTTGGAATTCATTTTAAAACCTACAAGGGGCTGCACTGTAACCTATTACATCACACACCCCAGCCAATCAAGTCAGAAAAATGTCACCAGACCACTCCTGCTTCATCAGTTTCCTTCTACGCCAGCCTTCATACAGTCCCGAGCCCCACCAAGGACCCATGCATAGCAGAACCGCAATGTACACAGGCTCATCGTTTCCAAAGGTGTTTAATTTCACTGTTCTCCTCCAGCAGTGAGTTTTGTAATTCCTTTATTACTCCTTGCAGCATGGCATGCTCTCCACCGTTGGCAGGTTGACAAAAGCTGATACGCTGCAGCTAGTAGCTGTTCCCTCCCCCCAGTGCATCTGGGTTTATAGATAGCCCTGCCATTCCTTGGTCTAAAAAATCTTATAAAGGCATCAAAATGGTATCCTTCTGTTGTATTTTACAGTCCTTATATAACTCTCACATATGTTAAAAAGTAGAAGGATCAAGAACTCTGGGTGTTTCAGTCCTGCATGATTTGGGAAGAGCTCAGAACTTAAAACACTGTCATAAATGTACCACATAGAAAGGACAATTTTTAAAAATGTATAGACAAAATCTCTTCCTCGACTGAATATACCATAGTTTAAAATGAGCTTTATAGGATGACAATAAAAATTTGCAGAGAATGAGGATGCCTACTATTGCAGAGATACACCTAATTGCCAACATTAGTAAGAATTCCAATATTCCGGGGTTCAACAAAACTAGGCAAAAAGTAGATATTTCTTCCAAAAAGAAAATACTAGAAGGCAGAGTAGAGGTAGTGGAGGTATAGTGATCTCTGCAAAGTATTTCACCGATGAACCAGTCTTTGGCTAATACTGCTCGAAAAGGAAGGTGATGTAATCTTTTTTTTTTTTTTTTCTTTTCTCCCTCTAGCTCAAATGCCTCCCAGAGAACAAATATTCCTTATTAGCCACATTTAATATAAAGAAATCAATTTTGCTATAAATCTAATGATTAATTTTGGTTCTTCAAAGTCCTCCTGCATATAATTCTGTCACCTCACTGGAGACTAATGCACATTCCCATTGTGAACAACTGCTTTTGACATTCACAATATTCTGTGTGGGAGAAACCACCCCCCATGTAAAGGAGGCTCGCTTTAAGAATACAGCGGGCACCGTGGTCTATGCACACACGTATGTCACACTGTGTGACAATTAAAACACAGAAGCCCCTGAAATTCAGTCTCTTAGACGTCCTGTCAACTTAGGAATCATGAAGTAGATGAGAGCTCAGACGGAGGCCCGGTCTGCATCTCCTCTAATTTCTTTTCCCAGAACTGGAGAAGGCAGGCTCACTCTGTCCCCTCCCACTTTCTCCCCCTCACACTTTTCTATTTGCCTAAGGTTTTAGGTAAAACTAAACTCAAATTCAAATAAAAATGGTAAAAGCGGCAGGGAGGGGGATTATGTTCTCAAATAAGATTCAGGAAAAAAAAAATTGTAGTTTAGTAAAAATGTTTACCCTCAGCCCCAGTGTGAGGGGCCCAGTCCTCCAAGCGGTGTGGCCAGCCTAACACCAGCGAGGCCCTGGCCCCGCGTCGGGCAGCAATGGGTGTGAGCCAGTCCTGCTGCTGGCCCTTGTGGCAACGCAGCCTGAAGAGGAGCGCAGCCCTCGCCTGGCACCGACTTCCAGTCCAGCACTTGCTCATTACCTCCAACCCAAACCCCATCTTTCGCTCGCACTGATCCCCAGAGGACGCGAGGGAGTGTCTCCCCTAATCTCCCATCTGCCCTCTCCAGGCAGCATTCACGGGGCGTGCGCGCGTGTGTGCACACACACACACACACACACTCCGCGCACGCACGATGCACGCGCACACACCTACCCCGAGACCAGACTAGCCAGGAACTGATCACAGATCAAAAGCCACAGGCAGAAAAGGCAACTTACTTTGCAGGTTATGCATTTCAACAGTTTCCCTTGGAAATGCCTGTATCCGACAATGGGGAAAAAATCCAACAAGCCGTTCTTCTCCCAAGTTCCCCTCCCTCCGGCGCCGAGCTCGCTCGCACCGCACAGTGAGCGCGCAGAGGCGGGGGCTGGGGACCCTCGGTCCCTGCACCGGGGCGTCCAGCCGTCCCTCGTCCGGGCCGGGGCCCGCTCCCTCCGCCCCGCGCCCCGCCCGCGCCAGTCCCAGCCCAGCCCAGCCGCGTCCTGTCCGCCCGCCCGGCTGCTGCGCGGCCGGCTCGCTAATAGAAAGCCACCCGGATCTCGGATCGCGGATCGCACTACTGTGCCAGGGAGGCAAAGCGCGGTGCGCTCGCACGTCTCCCGCAGATAAAGATCGCAGCTTCATGATTAACTTGGGCAGGTTCAAATATTTGCTGAGCTAAGGATTTCGGGAGGGGGAGGGGAGCCCAAGTCAAAGTCAAAGTTGTCATCGGCTGACAAGTGGCCAATGCAAGACCAGCTTGCTCATTTTCGCCAAGGAAATGAGAAGGCCATTGTAAGGGGACTGAAAATAGTCTAACTGGCTGCCGCGGTGCGCGCTGGCTGGCTGGCTGGCTCCAGGCTCAAGTAGCCGGCAGTGAAGCCAGGCACTATGCGCAGCCCAGCACAGGAAGTGGCTGAGCTAGTTCAGCAGAAAATAGAATCAAAGCCTAGCTTGTCAAGGCCTGAACCTCTCGGAACAGCCGGGAGCACAGAGGCCCGCTGGTGGCCAACTCCCGCGCCTCTCCCTCCCACACACTCGCACAGACTGCCCCGCAGGTGTCGCAGGAAGGGAAGCCCCTAAAAGACCCAGCCTGGCACCGCACTCGGGCTCACAGGGTCAGAGCAGAGCCGCAGGAAGGCGACTGGAGCTTCACCCCAGGACTCCACAGCACAACCAGGAAGAGATTAGGAAAAAGCAAAGCACGGCGGCTATTTTTATGTCCATTCAACTCCCGTTTAAATGGCAATATGACTTTCTAGTAATCAAGAGGTGTCTGCGCTAGGTTTACGTCTGGGGGGGGGGGGGCTTCTACCAGATTTCTATCCTTTCTTTGAGAAAGTTGCAATGAACCAGACTTAGGACTGTGGGCCACTCTTTAAAGAACTAAGATTTTTCCCACAAAAAGACAGCTTTAGCTGTATGATCCTGAGTACAATAGCAATGCAAAGTCTCTGAATCCCCAAGCTTGGGAACCTGAAAGTAATTTGGAGATCAATGATTCCTTCATGCTACAGCAAAAATAACCCCACCTTCTGAGGTTTGGTCCTGAACTTCTCCACCCACTGTCCTTGCTCCTTACTTCTGCCAGAGAAAGTCAAAACTGACAAATGAAATTGGAGGGATTGCTTCTCGGCCTTTTGGCTAAGATCAAGTGAAACTGAAGGTAATTTCTTTTAAGCCACATGCAAAAAAAAAAAAAATTCACATCTCAAACAAAACTCGAGCTTTTCCTGTTTTCTATTTTCAGCTGAAGTTAAAAAAACCACCTCATTTTCATTCCCTTTGAAGAAACATAGGTTCTAATACCTTCATCCTGTGTATGGAAGGTGAGTCAGGGGTCACACTCAGTGATAAAGGCAAATGTGAGTGCCAACATTGGGCCATATAGGCCAACAGCAGGCACGGACTGCAGGGTCCCTTGAGCTATCTATCTACCAAGTGCTGCTAAAGCCACACAAATGTGGTTTTATAAACTTTCCTTTGATGTGACAGAGTATTGAAAAACTTATTTTTCCAATGGAATAAAGTCTGTAAGTGAATCTGTCTGCTGAAAAGGGATACATGGGTAGTTCAGTGAATGCCCTGGTCGCCTGCGAGCTGCATAGTCTTGCCCTACTTTTAAAAATAGCCTTTCTAAAGCTAGAAATATTGGACACATCAGTTTATTAAGCGTACCTGTCTGGAGTCACATATGCCATGCCAAACCCTTCTAAGATTAAAATTCTCTGCAAATCCAACAATATATTTTGTTTCAGAGAATTACTCACTGTAAAGCAGGATAGGCACCCTTTACTTACAGGAACACAATCTTAAAATAGACTGAGAAATTTTGCTTTAAACAAATCTCTCACAATATGTATAATCATCTACTACAGAGGTTCTATTATATTACTGAAAGCGTGAGCTGAATCTTTTCACATTGCATTTTAGTCTTTCAAAAGTGAGCTGCAAGGCACACGGTTGCTATTAGTTTAAAAAGGGAGCCCTCTGCTGGCAGAACAAGTAAATGACTGACTTGGGAGCAAGCCATGAACTTTTTTATTTCATGCTTCTTGCACTATGTCCAAAATATCACACAAACTAATAAACGTAACTATACAACTGTCACCTAACCCATGACTCACTAATCAAAGTCACACATGTTATAATACTTAGGAAATAGCTTTCAAATGGTAGTTAAGCTCTTTTAAGAAAACTTGTCTTTTAATGTCAGCATCTGAGCTCTCAAAGCCCCATCCTCCTTGGAAACCTTACACATATTACTAAGCACCAACTTTACCTTCTGCTTTCTTTAAAACAATATGAATCCCTTTCCTTTTTTTCCGTAATTGTAAAAATTGTTTCAGAGGCAAAAACCAGCCATGATTTCACTTTCTAGCAGATTTCAGCTAGTCAGGAACATGTCTCTTGGTCATTAAAATATGTTTGAAATTGATACTCTCAACACTGTCGTTGATATGTGCAAATCACTGTCAAGTATCAAATAAAAGCTTTTTAAAGATTAATGAACAAAAGGCTATTAGAAAGGGGAATAAGAAAAAAATGAACCAAATCTTCATTTAAAGATAAAATAAATGCTTCCTTCATAATTTTTAACTTAAGACAACTTAGGCCTTTTAAGGTGATGTAAATTCATTACTTTATATCCAGTACTTTTAATACCCCTGCACTAAGGAGAATGTCCATTTACATTTATAAATATATCCAGTTTTATGAATACTTAAAAAATCAAACATACTCAGCAAGCTTTCTAAAAAGCACCCGTTGCCTAGCAGAATAAAAAACTCTTCCCCTGCTACCCACCCCCAGACGGCTCTTGTCCCTTTTAAGAAAGAGAAGGTTGCACTGTAAAAACAAAAGTAAAACCAACTCCACCCTCCAACATATACACAGTAAATGGGCGAGTGTCTTTCAGAGCACACATAAAATTTCTGTTTTGATAAAACTTGGTATGGCCTCTGTTTACTTCTACCCATTTCAATACATGCATTTTTTTCAAGGTTTCATTTCTTGCCTTTGAAACAACCTTCCAATGTCAGACCACATTTTTAAACCTAATAAAAAATAAATCAGAGAAAAGTAAAACTCTTTGAAAGTCACTTCCCTCTTCCTTACTGCTTGCTTTAGTCTTGGTTGAAAACCAAGCCCAGAGCTTTTAAAACAAGATTTATGAACCAGGCTCTTCAGGATGAATGTTTTGCAATGCACTGGTGGTTAAAAATTAACTTTGACAGGTGTAGAAGGGCAGGGGGAGAAAGAGTCATTTATTTTCCACCCTAGGCTTGAGGGTACAATATTAGGCTTCAATAATGCAACATTAATATTTCCGAATATATCCATGAAATCTGAAATATGTAAATACACTTATAATAGGTGGCATTCAAAGTTAAATGGACCTATTTTTACCTTGGTTGCCCTATAGAAATCTACTTTAGCTATGCAAGTATTAGTAGGGCAGCTGTAACACATGATTCAGAAAAACCTGCTATTCAGCTTTAAATATATTTAAGTCTTTTAGAAATACAGGGAACCACAAACTATCAACAAAGTTCTGGAGGGCCAGGGATTTAGCTCAGTGGTGCCACTGCCTGCCTCGCAAGCACAAGGCCGTGAGTTCGATCCCTGGTACCAAAAAAAACCCCAAAAATGTCAAAACAAAGTTCTGGAAACACCCTGTGCTTTGCCTTTGCAAATCTTAGTTTCCCTCCATAAAGAAAAGAACCCTCACTTGATAGAGCTGCACAGTGCTTTCAACCCCCAAATGATGCTTTTGATGGTTCTGTCACTAAAAATGCAGTCATGCATCACTAAATGGCGGGAACATCTGAGAAATGTGTCAGTAGGCAGTCTTGTCATCTTGCAAATAGCAGTGTGCTTACACAAGCCTAGAGGTAAGGCCTACTGCACACCTAGGTTACATGGTCTAAGCATCATCATATACGCAGTCTGCCGTCATTCAAAATCTCCTTATATGTCACATGATTGTATTTACTGCTTTTGCCAAATATAAAGCCATTATTTTTGTAATTTGCAATCTATTTTGAATAAATCCTTAAAGTCCATGAATCAAAATGATAGTCTCCTTTTTTTCTTTCTTCAAGCTGTACCTATTTTTCAGGGTCTAATCCAAGGCATATTTTTTCCATTAACTTTTTCTATCTACTTAATTACCCTGAAATGTCACCAGCTACATCTATGAAGTTCTTTTAGTTCATACAGTACGAGCATTCCCACCCAGTATTTCATCAGATAGTATGGGCTAATAGGTCATATTTGAATTGATATTTTTGCCTCAAATGTCATCAAGTTTATCAAGTTCTCTGTAGTAAAAACTAGAAAAGATTTCTATCTGTCCCATAATAGACACTCACTTTTTGTCCCTGTTAAATACCATCCAAGCCTCATTTCTATTCACAGCTACAAAGTTACTACAAATGGCTGATTTATGACCATTCACAGCAGATGAGCCAGTGAGGCGCTTCTGGAGCCCACTGGTACTAGCACATGCTGGGGCAGTGATGGAGGACTCTGGGAAAATGCCGCCTTCCTAGCAGGACTGACAAATGACATCATCACCCCAGGATGCCCTGCCAGTCACCTGCACTACAGTGCTTCCTGAATGCAGATGTGTTCAGGGTAAGGGCAGTTCTTTCCTATGGGTGGGTAGTGTAATGTTTTCACAATGAGCAAAACATTATTTAATTCCAAAGGGCCTATACAGTTTTCAGAGTGAAGATACCACACAAAGGAGAAAAAGGCTTCAGCCAAAGTTTAAAAATTACTTGGATTTAGGGTTTTTTTGTTTTTGTTTTTTTAAGAAGCAGCATGAATACTGAGATGATTTAGCAAATGTTCAAGGCTCTGTCATGCTTTAGCAGAAGTGATGGAACTAATTCTCCTTTGAAATCACCACACCAATTTCTTGGTAGAGGAAGGTAGGGTCCTTTGATGAATCAAGCAGCTTTCAGGGTACACTATGAAAATGGCTGCTGATAAATTTTTACTTTGGTGGAATTAAGCTGAGGCTGATAAAAGACATTTAACCAGTTTCCACCAGTTAGACTAATTAAATTCTTCCACTGATTCCAGTGCACTGTATAGTAGCAATTCTAGAAAGCTCCATGTGGTCAATTCATTTGTAGGTTTCTGTCAAGCACTGTCTGACTTTGACCTTCCATGTGTATCTCCTGTTGGCAGGGTATAGCTCTCCTTCCTTTCTAAAATTCTTGTCAATTGCCTCTTGGCCTTTTGGCTAAGATGAACTATAAAATACACTTCAACCTTGGGCAGGAAGAAGTCAAAGACCTTGGCTTGGCTCTTTGAGCAGGGCCGGCCTATTTTCGCTAGAACTCTTCCTTCCAACCTGTGTGATTCACGTCTGGGTGGGTAGTCAATAAGGGCTCAAGTGCCACGTTCCCTGCCCCACTCCCATCTTTCCCATTAGGTCTAGAGGCAGACTCTGAACACCAACACAGAGCTCCCAACCCATTACCAAATGACCCAAGTTTCTTCACGAGATGAATCCCTTTGAGCATACCTATTGACAGTCTTCTCTGATGCAGTTTTCCTGCCATTCTGAGCATCACTGTTAAATATTCACTTATTGTGGCTTGGCCCCTTTGGCACATGCCATCGTTGCACTAAATTGGACGCCTCTCTCCCTTCTGATACTGTATCCTGGCCCTATTCACAACAGAAGCCCTTCCCCATACCTGCATCTTGAGTGGATATCTATATCCCACCCTTGCAGGTGAGTTTTAAGCCCAGGCCCTTGCCTCTCCCAGATACAAATAACTAGATCTGGTTTTGCACTGTCCAAAAGAGAAGCACAGCTTAAGCCCATGTGAGACACTGGTCACTGGGGCCCCCTCCTGCCACAGCAATCTGTGTACATTGGTATCAGAAGTAATAAGTGCATAGCTTTTCATTGCATTTAGGCATAGATTCAGACTATGAGCAACATTTCCTCCTGCTCCTAAAATTTTACCTATAGGACCCTTATCACTATATTGAATGACCAAGCTCTGTTAGCCAACTTTTAATCCACACATAGCAAAGTGAGGTTGTCAGGACTCCACAGTAGAAGAGAAATACATCACTTTAAATGAAATCAAATGCTCACATGGTCTACATTTCCTGCTTTGTTAAATGACTGACTGCTTTCAAAGAAATGTCTGGCGTGCTCCACCTCCACCTTGCTGCAGTGAACACCGTGTCCACACTGCTGGCATTATGGACAGTGTTTATCTTGACACACACTTCTCAGCATACACATTTCCAAAACACACAGTCCAAAATACTTTAAATTACACAGTAATTATAAGTCCCCTACTTTATAAGTATTAGAAAGAAAAACAAAAATGTCAACAACTAAAATGAACTCCATAAATTTATGCAACAACTAGAAGTCTAGAAGTTGATAGCTACAGTTCTCCTAACTCTGATCTAAAGGAAAGATAAATTGAAAATCCACAAAGTTGAAATCTGAGTATTTACTGAATACACTACTACTCCATTTTTTAAGAAATAAATTACAAAGTAACACATAACTATGGACTGTAATCTACCCAAAATTTATTTCACTTCAGAGGAAGCCTAAATCTAGTACATATGTAAGCCTAAATCTAGTACATACATACATACTTATGTATGTATTCTACTGAGGATCAAACTTAGAGATGCTCTACAGAGAGATGCATTCCCACCCCTTTTGAGGACAGGGTCTTGCTAAATTCTGCAGGCTAGGCTTACACGTGTGAGCTTCCTGCCTCAGCTTCCTGAGAAGTGGGGCTTATAGAAGTGCATCATTGCACTTGGCTAAAGCCACCATTTCTAAGGCTAGAAAAACAAACACAACAAAGAAACAAACAAACAAAGGAATGCTAAATGTTGCAAAGCTTACCTGGTGCTGGCTGTCGTTCATTCCATTCAGTTGAGATTAAAATTTCTATAACTTTTATGAGGTTTTCAGTACTATCAGAGCTGCAAGAAAGAGGGATTCATTAGAAAACTTATACCTAAAAATCAAACACATTTTTATTTATATACAATCTAGTGATGTGTGCAATATGAGCCTGGACATACATATTCTTTTTTTTTTGGTACCGGGGATCAAACTTGGGTCCTTGCACTTACGAGGCGGGCATCAGAACCACTGAGCTAAATCCCCAGCCCACATATTCTTAATCTGCATGGTCATAATCTAATTTCATAACTGTCAATCTGAGAATACGTTTGATGACCAGTCAATTTAGGATTAACTTCAGCTCCCCCAACATACATTTCTCTTATTTCACTCACCTGGCTGCTGGAAATCTGAAAAGCATAGGGCTGAAAATTTCAGCAAGCACTCTTGCGCTCAAAAGATTTTTGCTGGAAGATTGAGAGAGTTTGAAGAAATGTTTTAGCAAATACTGAAGCGTAAGCCAATACTGATGAGGTATGTTAGGAGACCTAATGAGCTTCTTCAACAGTTGGATATAGTCTTCGGAGCTTTGTACTTCTACAAGTTAAAAGAAAGAACAAAAGAATAAGACTATGTCTAAGAGTCAGTGAATGAATATACCCATACCATGTCTCTTCGTTCCTCTAGGTACAGAGGGAGTCATTCACAGTCTTCAAGAGAGGTGCACAGGACATTTGTCCTTCTCATTAGAAAATGCATTGTGAGAAAGTAAAAATCTCAAGTCAAATGGAAATGCAACAAACTCTTCATATAAAAAAAACTACAAGAGGTTCAGGGTGTGCTGGCAGAAAATCTGCCCTCTACCAAGCAGCTCCAAATATGATTGGCTAATTCTGAGGAGCATCAGATAAGTATCGCAGGTCTAACTTTGAAGATTATGAACCACAACTTCCTGTCCCCAAAGCACTGAACTGCGCCTTACCTCCCAGAACTGAGCCCTCCTCCTCCAACACATTTTGTTGTGGGCACTTGGGCGGTGGAGGGGGTGGGGTGCAAGAACAATCCAGTCACTGGATCCTAGTCCTAGATTCCTGCATCTAACGCTAGTACTGGGAACAGTGTGCCCTTCACAGATGTAGTGATCTCCTGATGTAGTCACTACTGATCACAGATGTAGTCAGATGTAGTCAATCAGCCAGTTCAACTCATGGACAAGATTCTAAGCAAACAAGAACTGGATACTCTGATAAGGGAGGAAATTTCTGGTGGGAGTGAGGGGAAGGGGCAGCTTACTACTAATACCTTCTAAATACCATGTCTTTATACAGTGCACTTCATAGTCTACAAGCATATTCCCATCTTGAAATATGTTCCGTGCAGTTGTCAGAAGAGAAAACACACCTTGAGCTAAAGAAATCATTTCACTGTAAACGGCTACTGGAATGACAGGATTTGGTAAGTCCAGGAGATAGCGTTTAAAAGCATCTGCTAAAACTTGTACATCGACCATTTCCAAGTCCATGGAGGCAACATCTAGGAAAAAAAAAAAAAACAGTTTAAGAAATATTTCAAAAAGAAATATTTCAGGCATTTATTTTATATCTCACTTGGGTCAATTTTCCAAATATGGAACTTAATTGTGACACAGGAAAAAGAGCAAAATAAGGACAAACACAAGCCATGGAATAGTTATTAGGAGTGTTTCCCATTGGACTTTTTCCTAAATTTTGAGTAGAATAATTTTTTCTCCATGCAGGTCTGTGCCACACATTGTAAGCATTAGGATTCCTAGCTCCTAGTCTGTGATACACTAGTATATTCCCAGACTCTGGGGCAACAAAACATAATGGCACTATTATGGGTAAATTATGCCCCTCCCAAATATATATGTTGAAGCCCCAATATCTCAGAAAGTGATTATATTTGGAGATAGGGCCCTTAAGAATTGATTAGGTTAAAATGAGCCCATTAGAGTGGGCCCTACTCCACTCTGACTGGTGTCTTTATAAGAAGAGGAGATGAAGACACACAGACACCACAGATGCCTGCACAGAGGAGGAACCATGTGAGGACACAGGGAGAAGTCACCATCTGAAAGCCTCAGAAGAAAGCAAACACACCTGTGTCTTCATCTTGGACACCTAACCCCTTGAACTGTGAGAAATACATTTTTATTTTGTAAGCCACCCAGTCCATGGAATTCCACCACCTTTCCAAAACCCGCTGCAGTGGGATCCTGACCTGACTGAGATGGGTCCTACATATGGCAAATGTTTCCTAAAACCATGATGGGAAGACGAGAAATGCAAATTCTCAAATGTCCTTCAACTTGAATTAACAAATAGTCTATGTCACAATTAACATAAATTGAACCTAACAGAGTGAAAGATTAACTGCTAAGATAATACAGAATTTTACACTGAGGGACCGGGGATTTAGCTGAGTGGTGCCACCGCCTACCCTCGTGAGCACAGGGTCAAGGATCCTGAGTTCTATTCCCAGTACCAAAAAACAAAAACAAACATGCACTGAGAATTAAATCTGAAGAATATCCATAAAAATAATTTGAGCAGTTTCTGGATGTTGCCCCCTAATGCTGAGTATGACTAATCTAACCTGTGGGCATCAGCCTATGGCAGAAGGTAAGATAAACGTATCTATTCAGTAAATCCCTCAGCTGGAAAAGAGGTTGAATGATTCAATAGAGAGGTGATACTGATCAGAAACATGATGCGTGCTCATAACGTATGGCACTGAGTCTGTGGGATGGAAAAAGGCACCAGGCCCAGGAGGAGCAATGAGGCTGGCGCAGGAATGAACACAGGCAGCTAGAAACCAGGAGAGGCATTTGATGCTGCTGAAGGATGCACACTGGCGAAAGGAAGGGTAACACAACAAAAGTGACCTGGGGTCCCATGTATGCAAAGGAGAAAGGGTGGGCTGATGGGCAAAACATTACATTTTTATGTGGCTTCATTAATTGCAGTGTTAAGAGTAAACTGGAAAAGGATGCTGCTGGGAGTAAAGACACTGGTTTTGGTAATCAGAAACAAAGTAATGAGGTCTGAATTCTAATGCAGTGAGAAGTGAACATTATCAAGAAATAACATTCTTGGTGATCAACTGGATTGGGTAGTAGCCTAAGAGAGAAGGAGAAAGTATCGAAGCTATACCAAGGTGTTTTAAGCAGGAGTAGAAGAAAGCAGTGTCCCAGACACAATGGAACTAAGTACGATTATTACTACACATTACTCTAAACTGAGACTAAGGCTACAGAAATTTCCTGGACACATTCCTCCAAACCAGTGGTGCCAAACCTGTGGGATGTGTGTTATTTGTTTTTCCTTTAAGACAAAAGATGTTAATGTACAAGTTATTTTTTTCTAAACTAAAATCTCAGTATTCAGGTTTAATTGTAGTGTTGGCACTTTGTGATAAATAAGTGGGTTTTGGGTTGCAGTTTGGACACTGTCTCTAAAAGACTTGCCATCACTCCTATAAACAAAACATGGTACACTAAGTAGGCAAAGGTTATCAAATATTGTAACACAAAACCACAAAGTCTTAAGAAAAGTCATCCTGGGCCGGGGATTTAGCTCAGTGGTGCCACCGCCTGCCTCACAAGTGCAGGGACCTGAGTTCAATCCCTGGTACCAAAAAAAAAGAAAAGTCACCCTAATATGCAGTGTGGGTAGGAAAAGGATCATTTATCTTAGAAGGTGAAGAAACAAAGTGCTATGTCTCTTAAATATCCTACAAAAATTAACCAGACACATATCACATATTTAACAAGTGTGGGAGGGCCACACTAGGTGTTTGGACAAAGGATCTATGTTGAAAATGTGCAGTTACTGGTATAATTAAGTACCGTTAAATAAAATGGTACACGTATCACTACAGGAACACTACACACCCACTGACTATTTGGCAAGCTTCTGGCCTCCCATATACTTTGCCCTTGTATGCTTCATTTAACATGTCTTCGCCCAGTAAATCAGTATTACTGAATGTGCTCATCCTGAAAAACGTGCTAAGCCATTTGGCAATGGTATCTCAACATTAATATGCTAAATATCCACGTGTCCCTCTCTCATGCAGGGTTCCCTCTGTGCTGTGGCACTGCTGATGAGCAGGCGCTCTATCATGACACTTGGCAAACAGAATGGCGATTCTGTGTCTCCCACCAGACAGGGTGCCTCAGAGAAGGGCTGTGGCTATCACCTACTCTTCCTGCACCCCTCTGGGCTCAGCACACACAACATGTTAAAGGTTCAAGGACTGTGCCACAAAGCCTTAACGTTCATTCACCAAAGCTCTTCTCTGAAACCATGTGTGTGTTCCAGTGAACTTCAGTGGTATCTGAATGAAACAGCCTCACACAGGTCTTTGGAGAAGCTCACTACATGTCAAATTCCATTAGAGTTGAGGACACAGTATGTTTTTCTAAATATTTATTTATTGTAACATAACTTTCTAAAGTTCCTTGGAGTTTATGACTTCTGCTCTCTAATAGTCCTTTTCTGCATTAAAATTAGCCTGACAGGCTCTTCTGATAGCTGTCATGGGGGGACTTCTCTAGATCTGGGTTGGCAGACTTGATGTTCTTTTCTACCTCACTTTTCACTGCAACTACTCTTGATGGGTAACCAGTAAAACCTCTAACGTATCACTCCTCCTGCCCACTGGAAAGGCATCCCCTCCCTGCCCAATCCCTCTCTAGGTTAGCGGTTCCCACTGGGAGTAGGGCTGGGGAGTGGGAGAGATTTGGCAGGGTTTGTAAACATGCAGTCCTGGTTATCACAGCTTGGGGAAGATGCTCCTGGCACCTGGTAGGTAGAGCTAGGAATGTGGCAAAACAAACTACAATGTACACGATCGTCATCTACCCTTCTAACAAAGATTTATCCAGCCTAACTTGTCAATAGTGCTGAGGCTGAGCATGCCTGACTCAGGTTAAGAGAACGTCAGGAGAAAATTTATACCATTAAAACTCAAAGGAGACAGGGCTGCGGATTTAGCTCAGTGGTTCCAGCGCCTGCCTCGAAAGCACAAGGTCCCGAATTCGATCACCGGTACCAAAAACAAACAAAACAAAAACAAATGAGACAGGGCCAAGGATGTAGTTCAGCAGCACCACACCTGCCTGACAAACACAAGGTCCTGAGTTTGATCCCCGGTACAAAAAAAAAACAAACAAAAAACCCTCAAATGAGACATGAAAGAAATAATTCATTTTAGGTAAAAATAGTTAAAAAAAACCAAAACAAACCAAGAACTTTTGTATCAAGAACACTTTGGAAACAAGCTTTGCCACTGAGCCACTGAAAAATGCTAAGAGAATTTAGTTACCTGAGGGTCAGCTTTCTTTTCTTAAAGTTAGAATAACTAATACTTATGCACAAAGTTAATGTGTAGATGAAATAAACAGCAAATGTTAATAAAAGTGGGGGTTTTTGTCCCCCATATCTTTCCTTTGCAGACACTGGAAATTCACAGGATTGTTTAAAGGCCATGATTTTTTTTCAGGTGTAAGTGACTTATCTTGCAGCTTCTTATGGGGTGGTATAATATAGGTACTAACAATCTTCAAGCTGGAAAGTTTTGGTAGGTCCACTCAAAGTTTGGATAACTTTTGAGGGGGCCATAAAAATTCACTTTTATACAGAGAATCCAAGCGAAACTAGTTTTCTACATGTGTGTTATTGAGTTCAATGAGGAAGGAAAGCCTGTCAAAATGCACTGATGACATGATGATGTGATCTTGGTTTAGGCCATCCCACAGGTGGTGTGAAAAAACATTTTTTTTTTTTCAGCTAACCTGCATCACTTTGCATTGGGCACATTAAAAACCTAACCACTAAGTTCTCAAATAACTTCCATTTCATCAGATGCTGATGTCTTAGCATTTCCTGTGACTCCTAACATGTTCAATTTGACCAATATTCTGACCAAAACATGTACCTGTATTTCAACTGGCTGAAAACAAAAGTTAGCATTTCCTTAACACCCTGGCAAAGCTGTCAGAATACAGAAAAACAAGCCTTTCGCCTTGCTTTCTAACTTCCTTCCCTGCTTAGAGCAGAGGAGACACAGCTGCAAAGATGATATGCCCCGTATGTCTGAGGCTGGTTCTTGTGGACCATGGGAAAATGAATTTCAAAAAAGAATTTTCTTTTAAGTTTCAAAACCTTTGAACAGTACATTTCAAAAGAAAGCATTTTCTGATAAAGATCTAGTCTCATTCTTCCCTCCAAGAAACATCTTTTCTAAAAGTTTTCCTAAATTGCCTCATTCTGAAGCTGCCTCAGACTTCAAATTCTCAT
Source organism: Heterocephalus glaber (assembly GCF_053883595.1). NCBI lineage: Eukaryota > Metazoa > Chordata > Mammalia > Rodentia > Bathyergidae > Heterocephalus > Heterocephalus glaber. The sequence goes on from NW_028258336.1 coordinate 1,280,035, forward strand.
TTACTATATTATGTGGTCATTTCTGGGCAATTATGCTTCTGAAGGAACTTCTTCCAGAACTAGGTTTTACTCTCTTTGGTTCAAACATCCAAATTGGAAACAAACAAGAAAGTACTATAAGGGAATGAAGGGGTGGAGTGATTCTAGAAGTTGACATGTGATGATTTGCTGGAATGATGGCAAGTGAAATGATTTATGCAGTTTTGTTTTTTGTTTTCTTTAGAGCAAGGAAGGGGCAAAGTGACTACTGTATAAAGCCCTCACTTGGCTGAGTTAATCAGTGTCACTTAACCAGTGGTGTGCTGGCACTGGCTTGCAGTGACTCACAGGAGCCCAATGTTTTCAGCTCTCAGCTCCTCAATCGATGCCATTTGGTTGGTTAGCTTGAAGTCCACCAGAGTGGGGATTTTGACACCTTACAGCACTGAAATGAGCAAATACTACAAACCAGGGCTTTTTCTTTCCAGAGAGTGGTTTACCAGCACACCATGAAATAAATCAATATTGTGGTATTACCTGATGTAAATATGATAATGGAAAAGCAAGGAAGAAAGTCAACTAAATGGAAGGGAAAGGTAATGAAAGGAAGAGGATGTCACAAGAGATTCTGTAAAAGGACATAGACTTATAAATATTTTTTAGCTGACTCAGATGAATTCCATGTGGTCAACAGCAGGGTCAAGGGAAGATGGTAGACACACAGAGCCAGAGAAATTCCAAGAGCTTCTCTCCATTGCAACCCCTGCAGACCCTAGGGGCTCCCAGCTGTGATGATGGCTGAAGAGCCCAGAGGCAAACTGCACACACTTACACTCCCACTAGGGAGTTAAACATCAAAGGTCTATATCAGTTGTATTGTTAACAGGGCTGAGGGAACTCTGCCTGATTTCTGGGTTCCCCTGAAACTTAGAATGTTGTATAGATTAGATAATTTTTTTATGTGTATTAGCAGAAACAGAAAGGTAAGACCTATCTTTCCCATTTGTATCTGTAGCTTCATGATACTCACCACAATCAAGAAGCTGTCGTAATTCTACAGAATTGCTGGAGCTCTGTGTTCTGTATAGAGTCGCACATTCCAGACCTAGGACACAAAACAGACTGTGTATGCAAAACACAGCTCTCTAGAGAACCTAGGAGCCTGCTGCCAGGGACACATTCCAGTTTCCATCCAGTATCTATTCTAGAGGTGTACCAAATATTCTTGGAAGTCAACTCCTACCATTAATCTTATCTGGCATGTCAATAATTTTGGCAAAACCAGCTGGCTGCTAAGAAGCAAGTTAATCATATTTATTAAATGATGGAGGATTTAATAGTTTCCATACAGTAACTACATGTTAGTCTTGAGTTAGATATCACAGGCCAGAAGCTGGGCATGGTGGTGCATGCCTGTAATCCCAGCACTCAGGAGGCTGAGGCAGAAGGATGGCTGTGAGTTCAAGGGCAGCCTGAATTACATAGCAAGACCCTATCTCAAAAAACCTTTCCCTAGTACATAAACCCAAATATCTGGTGTGTCTAGCCCAGTATCTGCACAGAGCAGGTAGTAAAAATTTATTTACAGAATGCCCCAGAGATACATACAAATTATTGCAGCCCTGAGATAAGCATCTAACAATAAACTGATTCCCTCTAGCAATCTGATTACCTTTCTTTTCAATGGCTTCCACTAGCCTGATGAGGAGAGGTGGGGCAATGTCAGGAGGTGCAAACTGCTCTGCCAGATCTGGAAGGGTCAAAGCTGCAAACAAACAAAATGCCACATTACATTTCATGTGGGATAGTCACATGCACTGGACCACAATGAAGAATATTCCAACACAAAGTAATTTAATTACATCTGATAGGAGCAAACGCAAGAACTGAGTAGGAAGGACTCCTATACGGGGCTGCACATTCTTGGGCTAAGGAACATGCCTGCTTCCTCTCCCACAGGACATACTCAGAGTGCCTACCCAGAATCCGGATCTCCTTGCCAGTTGAACTCCTATGGCCTCTCTCCAGTGCAGACCTCCCGGTCTGGGTGCACACTGTACCCCACAGGTGGGCTAAGTGGGACTGGAGTTTGGGTATGCAAAGTGAAGCCAGGTGAGCAGGGCCACCCTCCCCATTTCACCATGCTCTAGGGCAGCACTCCGAGGAGCCCAAGAAATAGGAACTCAAATCTGGCCTCTTGGTATTAGGAAAATATCAGTGCCCAGGTAGAACAATAGAACAGATTTTAGTGAATGGTTTGTTAACATGATGCATAGCTAACTTATTTAGGTTTGGGGTAATCGCCCTCCTTTTGTACTCTGGTCCTACAAGCACCAGAGTTGGCTGCACACTGGACATCAAATTAAGTTCTTGTGTAATTGCTAGTGAACCCTTTATTTGCTTGTGCACATTTTGGACAGTAAGAAATGAAAGGTTTTTATAAGTTTTGTTTCCATGCTTTATTTGTATGTTTTACCAATTTTAATGACACAAAACGAAATCTAATTGGATGGTATTTATAAACAACTTATTTTAACGTTACAATTGACAACCATATTCCGCTCGCCCCCAAAATTTTTAAGTAAAAATATTTTGCTCAAAATATGCCAGAAGAGGGAGCTAAATATATTCAATATAGCTGCAATCTTATTTCACTAAGATTTTAATGGTATAATTCTTTATTATAAGCCATATACCATGTTGGGCAAATTTCTAATTCGGTCCATATTTCAAGTAGTAAGAGTCAACACAGAACAACAGATTCATGATGCAAAAGTAAAGGTGTATTAAATTCTGCCCTCAGAGAACTATGACTTAATTCATTTTGCCAACCTTCAACCCTCTGGTCTAAGACCCTAAAGACTGCAATACGTCCTGTGATGGGTGGATATGTGTGATTAGCTACCACAACTACCCAGGAGAGAAGGAGAAGAGATAAATTATGGAGGAAAATTCCATAGCACCATATAGATTTTCTTTGGCGACTCCCCCAAAAGCATCCAGCAATGACATCTCTAAGTCTCTAAATGTTATAAACTATTAAGGTATCTGAAAAGCATTCAAAATGTACATGTCTTTAAATTTTCAGTCTTTAGCTAAAAGCACTGTAAAATTAAAAAAGAAATATTATAAAATGGGAGAACACACCCTTTCGTTTCCTCTAGTGGTGTAAATCACTTCCCTTGGCCTCAGTACATTTTTCTTTTCTTTTTTTTTTTTTTTGGTACCAGGAATCAAACTCAGGACCTTGCGCTTGTGAGGCAGGCAGTAGAACCACTAAGCTAAATCCCCGGCCCAGCCTCAATACATGTTTAAGCTCACAAAAGTATCTTCTCTGATGAATACCTTCTATACCGAAGGAATTGGTTATTACTCAGTCAGTATATGCAAAAGAAGGGAAACTTATGGATAAATGGTAGAGAGTATTTACTCATTAGCATTCACTTTAGCATCTCTCCTTATTCCTCTCAACCCAATGGGTCTTAGCATATCCCAAAACTCAAAAAGCTAAAGATTAAATAGTAAATACACAGACAAACACACCCACAAAATACTCAACTAATGTGCCAATTGCTCTTCCCTTTCCCTCATAAATAAGGCTATTTACTTAATAAAAAAAAAAAAAAACTTCCATGCTGGCACCAAAAGTGAAATTGCTTAATAAATGTTTATCTCCTTCCAGGATCTTATCAACATGATCACTTCTGCAGGGGAATATGAAAGTTAAATTAAACGATAATTAAAGATTTCATCTAATTGTGTTTGAAATATGCACCCACAGTTGTTATACTGCTAAGCTGGGAAATGCTACATACAAAAGGGTTTCCATCTCTCTTTCTTCACTTCAGCTGAAAAAAATTTAAAAAGCAAAGCATTCTTTCTTTTCTTTGTCCTTCTCAGTTTCTTTGGGAAAAACATTTTAGTCTACTTGCTGTTATCCTGAGCTACAAAACATCATTTGTTTTACTCATTCTGGTGTTAGATGAAGTTTCTAAAAAGCATTGTGATGGATACCAAGTATCTATGAGGGAACACTGAGACTTTTCTCGAAATAATCACCAGATCATTGGGGGAGGGGGGGAGAAGAAAGGGAAAGGAAAAGGAAGAAAGAAAAGCAGGCTGGTAAGCTGGCTACATACCTACAGTAGGAAACAAAAGTACTCCTTTTGTAAAGTAATGAGTGAATTTCCCATTGAATTTTTAATATTGGAAAAAAACTTTACATACTGCTCAAAGGTATAAATCATTATAGTTGATCAAGATTTTACAATTAAAATTTTAAAAAGTAAAATTTATTAGGATAGATCAGTTCTTAAAAATAACAATCCAAGGTCTCCCTATTCCCTAGGATGATGACTGTGATTCAATTCACTTCCCTTTTAGAAATATTTCGACACAGGACCTCAGAACTCAGAGCTGCTCGAGTTTATATCATCTACTTCAGACAATGGAATTAATTACTATCAAAACTCTAAGAAGTATTCTAAAACAAAATATTAATTTTTACAACAATCCTAAAATCAACTACTTCATTAATTCCATTAAATACACAAGGTCAACATTTTTTCATTAGTCTTTCTTTAGAGATCCCAACAGGAAATGACAATTGCTGGAAATTACTCAACTTGGTAAGCCATTCTGTGACAAGTCCATGATAAAATATCACATCAGACAGTCCGATAAACCAAAATATAATGGGACCAAAAGATTTAAAAAACACAGAATTATAGGGTGGAACTATCAAGCAAAACACAAACTAACTGAGCATGATCCTTCTAAAGTATACATGTCAGTCCTCTTTAGGCTTTTTTATACCTGAGTGAGGAATGCATTTTGGTTTGAAGCCTACTGTGGCACCCTAAGTCTGGAGAACCAAGTCCACTCTTAAGAATCTGGGAGTTTGTAGATTCCACTACTATAGTCCAACCCCCATTTTTCACTTAGCTGAATCATTTTTCATCAAGAGAAATTAGTATTGCACAAGAAATGAAGAAAGAACAGTCAAAAGGTCTGAAAGTAGTGAATCCAAGACACATAGCATTTCAAAAGAAAAGAGGAATTAGTTTTTTTTGATATTGACAAGGACACCATGGAACCAGGTGTCCCAGCTTCCTGTAGAAAAAATTTTTGATGACACATACGAGCCTGCATTTTCCACCCATTCATTTTCCCCCCTTTGCCCTGGTGGCAGCCAATTGTAAAGAGCAGGCGAGAGCTTTCTCTCTAAATTTAAGCCCTTCCAAACCACCAACATGGACAGGCCTCAACAGTCCCGGGCACCAGCGGCGTGTGGGAGACAGTGGCATTCTTTGCATCGAGTGGTGCCAACACCACTGCACAGTGCAAGATGAAACCAGCACACAGCTGCACCTTTTGGAGGCGTTCTCTGTTAAAAAAAAAAAAAAAAAAAAAGGTATTTTAAAGTTAGTGCCTGGCAGGGCTGAGTGGAAAGTTTAGGCTGAAACACCAGGAGTCCAGAGAATGCCAAAGCCGAGTATTTCATTACTGATGGAAATGGCTTGAAAGTGTGTGAAAAACTACCACTTACCTCTAAAACTGTAATACCAAACACACCGAGATGTATATGCAAATGTGGATCAATATTAAATCAAGATGTTAATCTGTACTAACTGCTACTAAACCCAAACTTTCTGTCAGAAACAAGCCTTCATATGACTTTAAAAAAAAAGGTATGTACATTCTGGTAAGCAAAAGTTCCAATTTTTTTTTCTTTTCTTTTCTTTTTTGAGACAGGGTCTCACTATGTGGTTCAGGCTGGCCTTGAACTTAGTATGTAGCCCAGGCTGGTCTCAAGCTCACAGCAATTCTCCTGCTTTAGCCTCCTGAGTGCTGGGACTACAGATGTGTGCCACCACGTCTGGCCTTAAAAATCTTATTCTTTATATGTATAATGTTTAATAGCTTGAATTTAAACTTCTTAAATTCTGTGGGTTATACCTCAATAAACACTGGCCTGTGCTCTTTGGCTAAGATGAGAATGCTAAAAGACAAAAACAAAGCAAAAAATGAACTATAGGTTCCTTAATTTTGATACATACTTATTTAATTAGTAGCACGGAAATGACTAGAAGCACAAACTGAAAACCAGAGTCCTGAGTTTTAATCCCAGTTTTACCACTCCCTGAATATAATCTTGGACAAGTTATTTAACCTGAACCCCAAGTTTTCATTTGTAAAATGGAGATAATTACGTGAATAAGAATTAAGTGACTAATATAAATAAGCTTGGGAGGCATGTCACCTAGTAAGTGGAAAGCACAAATGTTATTAACAGTAGAATTATTGATGTAACATATATTAATTTTTGAAAAACTCAATCACAATGGCAAATTTTAAGATGAAAAACTATTTAGGATCTTCTCAATAATTTTTAAAGGTGGCAAACTAGAAGCACTTTTGACAGAGTAGACATTAATATCTTGCCTTTCTTTCTACAAACAATGCTCAGTATCTTTTGGGAGGTCAAACCAAATACGTTATTACTTTTAATTTATCAGACTTTTTCCCAATAAGGACTACAATGCTGATCTATCTGCGTTATTCAAATTCAGTTTTCTGAAGGTAAAGAAAAAAATGAGGGTGCAATGATTGAATAATAAATTGCACTAAGCTTGGCAGAAACAAAAACTCTTTGGAAGGAGGTGGGAGAGTATGGGCAACTGAAAATGGGAGTAGAAAGAAAAGATGTGAAAGTAAATCTTCAGCCATAACTACATTTTTAGAGATAACCAGTAGGAGGAAATTTATTAATAGAGTTGCCAACAGATCTAAATTAGAAGTCTGTAAATCTTTTCAGATACTCTGCACTAATTAGTCTTTAATATCTGAAGTTTATCTTCTCCCACTTATCTCTTCTGTTGTGCAGATTAAAAACAAATGACAGGGATGTGAGGCTCTTGGTCCATTTAATTTTTTTTAAGACACCAGATTGGCATCAGAAACAAACAGCAGGCAAAGATCTTCTAATGAAGCACAAGCAGACATTACAGCTTTGTTGCTCATGGCCTTAGCTAGTCTCAGAGTGAAGAGATCACTGAAATGCAAGATTACACTTTATCTTTGACAGGTAGCCTAATTAACTGTGATTCTTATCGTGTAAATTGGAGTCTGATTTGTAGATGACAACTTACAGTGGATGGCAAATTAAAATGCTGGGCAGGAGGTAAATGGGGAAGAAAGGGACTCTCCAGGCCTTGAAAATAATTTATAGTCACATCCAATCAGCTTCAGAGGCCAGTGATTTGTAAGGGGGGCTGCTCTTCTGGTCTGTTGGCTTACAAAGATTTCATAGTAAGGATGACCCAGATGGCCCCAAAAATGAAAGAAAGACAGAGTGGCCACCTGTGTTGAGCAAATGAATGAGTATTACTGAACGCTAACTGGGATCACATCTCTACTCTTTTACAGACATGCTCTTGTTTAGTTCTCCTAGAAGTCAAAATGTATAGTCTTTATTATCCTCAATTTAGAGGTATAGAAACAGAGACTTAGAGCAAGTAAGTTGCTTGGCCAATGTCAAAGCTCTAACTAGTAACCACGACTTCAGCTTGGGCCTATCTTCCACCCACCAGAGCATACAAGTCCCAGTCAAGGAAAGAAATTGATGATATATTTCCCAAAATTTCCACTAAGCCTCCCTAATTTAAAGGGTAACTGTTATAAGAGTGTGTGATGGCAATCTCATAAGGAAATAGCCTTAATACTTGCTGATGGGCTCAAGTGAAGCTATCTTGATAATATCAGTTTCTGCACCCTCTCACTAACGAAGTCAAGACATTTTCCTTCACTGCAAATTACTGTGCTAGTGGATAATCAACAGTATAATCAGCAAGGCGATGGGTGCCGCTGTTGGTAGCAGACAGAGGTACGGGCATTACAAAAGAACCAGGCAATCTTAGCTGGGGGCAAACATGTGGAGATGCTCAGCTCTCTGCCATATGTATTTGACAATAAATTTCAGAGTCAGCTAAAATGTTATAAATAATAAAGCAGGATCTTAAAATCCAACTGGAGAAGCCCCAATGTCATAAGCAATTGAAGTATTCCCGACTCGGAGAAGGCTGGTGGTGGGCAAAGAGAGGAGCTGGATAGAAAGCATTCATGGTGAAGCCAGAGCCTACGAAGAGGTCTCTGATCCAGGCTGGAACTTCAGTGACAACACAGCCAGTGGACCTTGGCTGACCAAGAGAGGGAGCCTGGGGAAAGAGGGACTGCCAAAGAGGCAAGTTAGCCCAGCTACATGGAACAGGCAGTTTGAAGAAAACCCGGATGGAAATCACCAGCAAAAACAATCACTAGATTCCATCCTGCTAACTCTAGTCAGGGTTTTCTTCTCGAACATCGTAAACATACTGAAAAGTTGAAACAACTGCTTCAGGAATACCCATACATCCTCTACCTACATTCTACAATTAACATTTTGTCATAAATTTGAAAAGTATTCATCTACCTATTTTTTGCTGCATTTCAAGGTAAGGTGCAGTAATCAGGTGCTATGGACTGAACTGTGTGCCTCAAAATTCCTATGTTGAAGCCCTGTTCTTCAAAGTTATGCTGTTTGGAGACGGAGCCCTTGGGAAGAAATTGAGTTAGGATACAGTAAAGAGGATGAGGCCCTTGTGACAAACGAATGCCCCCTACCCTTCCCATGTGATGATCCAGCAAAAAGGTGGCCACCTACAAGCCAGGCAGTCAGGCCACCAGAACCAGACCATGCTTGCACCTGGATCTTAGACTTGCAGCTTTCAGAGCTTGACAAATGCATTTCTGTTGCTTAATCTACCCAGTCTATGAGATTCTGCTGTGATATTCTGCACTATCATATCAGTAACTATAACAAAGAGAGGGAAACAAAAACTTGTTGAGAAAAAGTCAATGTCAAACAAATTCTATAGGCACTTAGTAAACACTTTGTATGTGTCAGAATATTCCCGAGGGCAGAGGTTCAGGTAGTGCTGTCATCTGGGATCCTCCATTTCCAACAGGATTCTGGGGGTGCCCACACTGGTGGTCCTCACTTTCAGTAGCAAGAATGGGGGATGACATATCTGTCCAACTTTGAGGCAGAGGAGGTGAACCTTCTAGGTGGCCGTACCACTGCCCCCAGTTCCGAGGAGGTGAGCTGCACAGGCTCCAGCAGCACACATCCTGCCCACCCCCCCCAAACCCCCATTGAAATGAAAAGATACATAAACAAGTTTCAAAACCAGACTTCCACATCACCTAAAGCAACCCCAAAGGGAAATGAGATGGAACGATCTAATAAGTCAACCACCTAGATTCCTGGAACTGGCAACTCTAAAAGAGTATCTGGAAAAAATGAAGTCAGAAATAATTTCTCAAATAACAGCAGAGATTGTGCCCATAGTGCAAGACATGATTAATGAATCCACAGAGGTCAAAGATAAAAAAAAAAATAGAGGAGCTTAGGAACATGATGGAATCCCAACATAGAAAAACATGGAATACATAAAACAGATCCAAACAGATTTCTAGGACACTAAAAACTCCACTAAAGCTTACACAGCACAATAAACCAAGGTGAGGACAGAATTTCAGATATAGAAGATAATACTGCAATTGAAGAAACAGGAGAGAGTGCAGATGACATAAAAACGCTGTTCACAGAAGTGATAGAAGAAAACTTCCCAACCAGGGGAAAAGAACTTGACATACAGGACTCCAACTAGCCTTGATCAAAAAAAATCTACACATAGGCATATAATTGTTAAGATTCCAGAAACTCAACAGAAGAACAAAGTTCTACAAGCAGTTAGAGAAAAGAACCAAATCACATACAAAGGAAAGCCCATCAGAATCACAGCAGACATCTCAATGCAAACCCTCAAGGCAAGAAGAGCTTGGACAGATGTATTTCAAGCCCTAAAAGAAAACAGCCTCCAACACAGAATGATGTACCCTGCAAGACTATCTTTCAAAATTGATGGAGAAATAAGATACTTTCATGAAAAACAGCACCTTAGGAACTTCATGAATACCAAACCAGCACTCTAAAAAATTTTACACAATATCCTAGGAAAAGACAACAAGAATCACAATCCCAGGAAGCCCAGAAAAATGAATCCATCGGCCATGACAAGAAATTAAATGCAAAGAGGGAGAATTCAACAAATAGAAAAAGTCATGACAATGATAAGTCAATATGTATCAGTTATAACCATCAATGTTAATGGTCTCAATTCACCAATCAAAACAAATACACTGGCAGAAGGGGTCAAGAAGCAAGATGCAACAATATGCTGCATACAAGAAATACACTTAATTCAAAAGGAAACTCATAGACTAAAAGTTAAAGGGTGGAAAACAAAACTCCATGTGACAGGAACCTGAAAAAAAAGAGGAGTAGCTATCCTCTTTGCAGATCAAATAGATTTCAAACCAACACTGATGAAGAGAGACAAAGAAGGAAACTACATCCTTATGAAGAGAACAATCCAAGAGGAAGAGATGACAATGATAAACATATATGCACCAAACACTAGTGTGCCCAACTATATAAAACAAATACTAACACACATGAAAAATCATATAAGCACTGATACAACAGTAGTGGGGGACCTCAGTACCCCACTGTCACAAATAGATCAACTAGACAAAAAATAAGCAATGAAATACTAGAATTCAATCAAACTCTTGAACAAATGAACTTAACAGATGTTTAGAGTGTTCCACCCAACCAAATCAGAATACACATTTTTTCAGCTGCACACAGGTCATTCTCCCAAACAGTCCACATACTCACTCATAGAACATGCTTAAGTCATTGCAAAGGAATTGAAGTTATTCCCTCAATATTATCAGATCATACTGTGATGAAATTGGAGATCAAGAGCAAAAGAACCCGGAAGAATTTCATAAACACATGGAAACTGAAAAACACACTTCTGAACAACCAATGGGTCACAGAGGAAATTGAAGAAATCAGACAGTTTCTACAATTAAATGACAATGGCAAATACAACATATGGGAATCTAGGGTACACAATGAAAGCAGTCTTATGAGGGAAATACATAGCAGTGAATACTCATAAATATTAGGAAAACAGAACGAGCCCAATTAAACAACCTGATGCTGAACCTCAAGCTTTTAGAAAAAGAAGAGCATGACAAACCCAAAGCTCATACAAGGGAGGAAATTCTAAAGATCAAAGGAGAAATCAGTGCAATGGCGACTAAGAACGATTAAAAAAAAAAAAAAAAAAAAAAAATCAATGAAGCCAAGAGTTGGTTCTTCAAAAGAATCAACAAAATTGACAAACCCTTAGCCAACCTTATCAGAAAAAGGAAAGAAAAGGCCCAAATCCATGCAATTAGGAATGAAAAGGATGAAATTAAAACAGACCCAGAAGAAATCCAGAGGATCATCAATACCTACTTTGAGAACCTACACACCAATAAGATGGAAAACACAGAAGAAATGGACAGATTGCTAGATAAGTATGAATTACCTAAGTGGAATGAAGACCTAAAAATTCTAAACAACCCAATATCAATCAATGAAATTAAAAATGTAATTAAAAATTTACCAATTACAAAAAGCCTGGGTCCTGATGGATTCACGGCTGAATTCTACAAGACATTCATTTAATGAGGAACTAATGCCACTACTGTTTAAACTCTTCAATGAAATTGAAAGGGAAGCAACACTCCCAAATTCATTCCTGGAAGCAAGCATCACCTTGATCCCCAAAGCAAAGAAAGACTCAACCCAAAAAGAGAACTATAGGCCAATTTCACTAATGAACATAGACGCAAAAATCCTTAATAAGATACTGGCAAACAGAATGCAGAGATCATCAAGAAGATCTTACACCCTGACCAAGTGGGATTCATCCCAGGGATGCTTCAACATAGGCAAATCAATCAATGTAATACACTATATCAATAGAGCCAAGGACAAAAACCATATGATCATCTCAATAAATGCAGAAAAAGCATTTGACAAAATCAACATGCATTCATGATAAAAACCCTACAAAAAATTGGAATACACAGTCTCTACCTCAATCTGATAAGAGCCATCTACGAAAAACCAACAGCCAATATTATACTAAATGGTCAAAAACTGAAATCCCTCATGCTAAAATCAGGAACAAGACAGACAAGGATATCCACCATCACCACTCCTGTTCAATATAGTCTTGGAAACGTTAGCCACAGCAATTAGACGAGGAAGAAATAAAAGGAATAAAGATAGGAAACGAAAAAGTCAAATTGTCATTATTTGTAGATGATATGATATTCTATACAGAGGACCCCAAGAACTCCACCAAAAGTCTTCTAGACTTAATAATCAAATTCAGTAAAGTAGCTGGATACAAGGTCAACACACAAAAATGAATAGCTTTCCTCTACACGAACAACAGACTCACTGAGACAGAAATAGGGCAATCAATTTCTTTCACAATAGCATCAAAGAAACTGAAATATCTAGGAATCAACCTAACAAAAGAAATCAAACACCTCTTCTCTGAAAACTACAGCACTCTGAAAAGAGAGATTGAAGAAGATATCAGAAAATGGAAAGGCATTCCCTTGCTCCTGAGAAGGAAGGATCAACATAGGGAAAATGACCATACTTCCAAAACTGCTATATAAAATCAAAGCAATCCCAATTGAAATCCCAGCAGCATACTTCACTGACCTGGAGAAAACAATCCAAACATTCATTTGGAACAAGAAGAGACCCAGAATAGCAAAAGTAATTTGAGGTAACAGAGACATGGCAGGGGGTATCACAATCCCCAACTTGAAACTATACTACAAAGCTACTGTGATAAAAACAGCATGGTACTGGCAAAGAAACAGACTGGAGGACCAGTGGAACAGATTAGAAGATGTAGAAACAACTCCAGACACACTCAGCCACCTCATCTTTGACAAAGGAGCCAAACACCCTCACTAGAGGAAAGACGGCCTCTTTAATAAATGGTGCTGGAAAAATTGGGTTTCAACCTGCCAAAGATGAAAACTAAACCTATATCTCTTGCCAAGCACTAAACTAAAATAAAAATGGATTAAAGATCTAAATATTAAAACAGAAACACTGAAGCGGCTGGAACAGAGGTTAGGTAGAACTCTTGAAGGCATTGATGTAGGAAAAGATTTTATGAACAAAACCTCAGTTGCCCATGAACTAGCACAAACAATCAACAAGTGGGATCTCTTCCTTTTAAAAAGCTTCTGCACTGCAAGAGAAACCACCACCAGTGTGAAGAGACAACTCACAACGTGGGAAAAAATTTTCACCTGCTCTTCCTCAAAGGTCTACTATCTAAAATCTATAAAGAACTTTAAAAATTCAGACCTCCCAAATTTAAAGACACAATCCAAAAATGGGCACCTGAAATAAACAGACATTTCTCAGACAAAGAAGTGGAAATAGCAAATATACATATGAAAATATGTTCAACATCACTGGTCATTCGAGAGATGCAAATGAAAACAATACTGAGATTCCACCTCACTCCAGAAAGAATGGCTGCTATTATAAAATCAACCAATAAGAAATGCTGGCGGGGCTGTGGGGAAAAAGGAACCCTGCTCCACTGCTGGTGGGAGTGTAGACTGGTGCGACCATTGTGGAAATCACTATGGCGATACCTCAAAGAACTAGGACTGGAAGTCACATCTGACCCAGCTATCCCCCTGCTGGGTATCTCCCCCAAAGAATTAAAAGAATCATACCACAGTGATATATGTGCATCCATGTTCATAGCAACACAATTTGTAATTGCTAAAACTTGGAAGCAGCCCATTGCCCATCAACCGGAGACTGGATAAAGAAAATGTGGGTTTGTTTTTTTTTTTTTAACAAAATAGAGTAGTACTCAGCCATAAAAAATGAGAAATTAGAGACATTTAAAGCTAAATGGATGCACATTGAGGCGATACTCTTAAATGAAATAAATAGGACACACATCTGTAAATACCAAATAGTTTCTCTAGTGTGGGAAACAAAGTATAAATAAGGACTAAAAGATATAATAGATAATGTGAAATAGGAAGAAAAGGGGCAAAGGCGAAGTGGAAGTAGGAGGAGTAGGGGAAAGGAAAGAAGGGAATGGAATTAATATGAGAAAATGAAAAAATGGAAACAAAATCTTTGTAAATAGGGAGTGATGGAGGGGTTGAAGGGAGGGCAGGGGAAGGGGGAAAAATAAGAACCAAGATGGATTATGTAAAGGTGCAAATTTCCAATGATGAACTTCATTACATTGTATACCTAAAGTGTACCAATAAAATTAATAATAATAATAATAATAAAGAAACAGGCTGGGGATTTAGCTCAGTGGTTCAGCCAGCTGCCTCGCAAGCACAAGGTCCTGAGTTGAATCCCTGATGCCAAAAAGTAAAAAAAAAAAAAAAAAAAGAATGGAGGATGAGCCATGGACCAGAGAGAGAAAATCCAGATCACTGTAGGAAAAAGAATCTCAGACTGGCAACTTCTGCCCATGTACCCTGGGCTTCAGAGGCCACCCTTACACAGGACCCCAGTGCCCAAATACAGACACTTGTGCTAGGCGGATGCTGGTGACTGTACAGTGAATAGGGTTGCAACCTACCTGCTCAGGGATCAACACAGAGTTTAGCAAGAGAGCTCGGTCACTCAGCGCCCCTGAGCTATGCCACAGTGTGGGGAGGGACGGCCTGAGTCACAAGTCACTTGAGGCCCCACAGTAAGCTCAGGCCACGAACAGGCTCTTTAAATCTGCTTTGTGGCTTGGGGAAGAGGTACAAAGAAACAGGGAGTGCGAGAAAGGTAGACTGCAGACGCGGACTACTACTGCTGATAGCTGTCTGTATGGAACCATTTCAGTGTCCTTTAGTGCTCAGTGCTTTATTCCATCTAATGTGTACAACCTGGTAAGGTATTATCATTGTCCTCTTTAACATATAAGGAAAGTGAGAGTAACAAAAATTAAGCAATCAGCCTGAAGTCATGCTGGCAGTGACAGAACTGGAATTTGAAAGAACAGATCGATTTCCCAGACAATCTTAACCACTCCGTGAACCAGGTTTGCCTCCTCAAGCAGACACCACCGCAGTGTGATGCTATACTGAAGGTTACAAAGCAAGGGCAAAGGTGAAAACTCTTTGCACAGTATGAGGGGAAAGTACTCGGTGACCATTACAGCCCTTGGTGACAAGAAGTGTGTTCGTTCAACTTGGGCTCAGACTGGTGGGCCAGCTTCTCGCCATCACCTCTGCTTTATCAAGATTGAACCCTGGCCAGCCCACTCAGTCAGGCTAAACATTCTCAGGACAGCATTTATTAAATATTTTCTCACAAGGCTAAACTAAGCACATTTTTCCCCAAAGTTGTAGTGGATTTTATTTAGCTAAAAATAACTGGCCAACTTAATCATTTTCAGTGGAATGGACTCCTCTGTTAATCACCAGGTGGGAAAAAGGCCTACAAATATTTTTTTAAATATACATTTTATAATTTATATTTCCAAGGATCTCAAGATGAAATCTTAGTAAGATATGCTTAATAAGTATGGGAAAGGTGTGAAAGTGCCCAGGACTGGAGGGGAGAGAAAAGAAAAAAGATGAACTGCATGTGTAATTGGAAAGAAAAAGGCATGAAAGGGACCTGAAAATATTCAATAGGAAATTCCCTAACAGATAAAATACAAAAGATAAAATACACAAGACAAAATACATAAGATAATAAGACAGTATTTAGTAGTATATATATATATTTTTTGAGGCAGGGTATCCTTTTGTAGTTCAGGCTGGCCCTGAACTCACTATGGCTGGCTTTGAACTTTCAGTTATCCTCCTGCCTCAGCTTCCTGAGTGCTGGGATTACAGGCAGTCAGATATTTTTTGATTAACAAAGTTCTAAAAACCACGGATACAAGTCTCAGCTATCTCTATTTTATAAAGGATAACAATTTGGAGATAAAAGTAAATGCAATCCTTACCTGTATGAAGAATCATAGTTTTTAAAGAAATGGAGCAAAATACTTTCACTTAAGACAGAGGTGATTACTTCTGGATTAATAAATTCTCCTATCTCACAATATATCATGTTCATTAATGAAACAAGAGGTAATTCACCTCTTAGCTTAAGAAATCAAAAACCTCTGGTTATGATTTTTTAAAAATTTTAAATGGATCAATTTAGGCAGAAGTTAGACCACACCATTACGTTTTCAAAAAATTCCAGGGTAATAAATAGTACTATGTTGTAGAGAATTATTTGTATCAGGCCAAGTTACTTTTTTTTTCTTTTTACTTTTGATACATAGAAGATACTGCAGATAAAACTGCCACACAATATAAAATATAATGGTTACATTTATTTATGTTCTACCAAAGATTCTCAGAAATAAGCTAACAAATACAGAGAGGTGATATCTGTGGAGTGGGTTTGCTCTAGTAATTGCATAAAAATCAACAGGGTAAAGTGATTATGTCAATATAAACTAGACCCAACTGGTGAAAGAAAAGTAAAAGATACAGTTTGACTCGGGAACTTTCCAGTCTTTAATTAACACGTTAGACTCTTGACTGAAACACCTCCGAGACAACCTGTGGCCAGAACACCACTGAAACTTTCTGGCTCAAAGTGGGGACTGTAAGAAAGTGCTGGTTTCCTATAATGGAATACTTGTAAGGCTGTTAATGAGAAAGAACGAGGGAGTCAGGCTGGTTCCTGAGGGCCCACAGTGGGGGCAGTTGTTACCCCTGTGGGTGTATTTTTTTCTGCCTTGTCATCTCCAAGTTGCCGGTCTTAAAGACCACAACAATCTATGCCCCACTTCTCTGCAGAGTCACTTCTGTCTTCAGTTGAAAGGGAAGCGATAAGGCCCGAGCCACAGGAGGGAGTTTTGTACATTTTGTTCTATCAGCTTAGGCCTCAGTAACTTTATGAATTATGAGCTGTCAACTACTTTTTCATCTGCTATAGAATATGCTTCTTAGAAATTGTGGCTATAAATAAAACAACAGATGTTTTCTGTTGGCTCCAATAGGAGTCTGGATAATTTTTTAAAAGGGTTAGAAGAGAATGAATCCAAAAGGCTGTATTAGATCTCCCCCTGTTGCTCACTCTCTCCATCAGCCTTCTGAAGACACCTTCATTTTCATTCCTACAACTCTGTTTGAAGCCATTTAAATGTAACCTGTTAAGAGAGGCCAGAAAGGGGAATATAACACTACTGTATCCTTTCCGTAACTTCTATTCCTAAAAAAGAAAGAACGACTTTGTGCCTTACCTAGGCACGACTGTCACTATATGCTATGAAAAACAAGTGAAAAGTTACTGTGCACTAGTAGAAAAAACTAGACAACAGGTGAGGAATGTGTTCTAGATTTCTCTACTGAAAACAGGCTGAGCAACATCAAGCAAAACATTCAGTATCTCTGGGGCTCATTGTGCAGGCTGGTGAGGTGGTCAAGGCCTGAGGTTAATATCTATATTCTAAAATAGTTTCTAGTTCTTAATTCTATAATTTTGGGAGGAAGTGAAGGATAGCACATTACCAATACAAAATTATTGAAATTACATGTAATGAGGAATTACTTTAAAAAAACAACTCTCTAATCTCCTCACTCATTTTGTTGCAACTCTGGCAAAAATTAGAGGCATCTGGAAAATGGCACTAAGTATAAATTACTTCAAATATGGGGGGGAAATAAATGAAGTTAAATATTGAAATGGGAGAATGGCAATATTTAATTAAATGCCATTGGGCTACACAAACATGTAATTTCTAACCTGGGGTGTGGGGGTTAGAGTTTTTAAGTTAGTTTTCAAAGCCAGTCATTTTGCCAGAATGAAGAATAATTTCAAAAGGACTTAGAAATGCCTGTGATTTCTGTGCATGGGTCAGACAGAGGACAACAGACTCCACATTCTTAAGTACATCATAGTTATGACAGCTACAAATAAGAGAATGTGACTTTGACTGGATTACTATGTACCATGATTTCTGGGGAGGAGAAAATCATGAAATGCAGAGCAACATGAAGCTAGCCAAGGGAGGGAGGGAGGGAGGGAGGGGTAGAGTTGCTGATGTGGATACTACACTAGACATGCAGGGTACTTCCTGGAGTCCTGACAGCAGCTTTGTGAAGTACATCTGTTTCATTCTGTGTTTGGGAAAGACACTGTAAGAGGTTAGGGACCGCACCAAGGTCACTGACTGGTGTATGGCAGAGCAGAGATAATCTGTAGCTGGGTGAATACTTGAACTTTGATTTCTCTTTCTCGTATTCTCCTTCTCCCCAGTTTTTGAATTAAGGCAATCCTTTTGATATTTTGAGATTTTTTTTAACCGATATGCATATCGTCAGGTGTGAGGTATGCAAAATTAGCCCATGATCTACAGCCAGTGAATACAATACATAAAACTGGTAAAGGGGTCACTCAGAAGTCAGCACACTCAAGAAATGTCTCTGTTCCCCTAACGCTAAATCTTTCTATGTTTAACCACTCCCCCACTGAGGGAATTTTCCAGTTATTTCTTTGGAAAATAATACATTCTCCAAAGTATGGTTAATACCAAATCACATAAGATCAGAAACAGTGTAGTATCTGCTACCTGCCTTGTAAGCACAAGGTCCCAAGTTCGATCAAAAAAAAAAAAAAAGAAAGAAACAGTATACTAAAGACTACTCTTAGTAGCTGAAGCTCTGGTAACAAGAAACCAATGATCAAGAGTAACATTTACTGGGCTGGGGATTTAGCTCAGTGTTTCCGCTGCCTGCCTCGCAAGCACAAGGTACCGAGTTCGACCTCCGGTACCAAAAAAAAAAAGTAGCATTTATGATGCACTTACTGTGTTTTCTGCTGAGTGGCTTTACTAAAATTATCTCAGAAAATGGTGCAATCTTTCACAACATTATGAGGAAGATTCTGTTATTATCCCCATTTTACAGACAGGAAAATCGAGCCTCAGAGAAATTAAGTGATTTGTCAAGACTCACATAACTGTACCAATCAAAGCTATGATGCAATGGATGAGCGATCAACTGGTTTAGAAGTTATAAAAGCAGCTCCTCTCCAAGGATCCTTATGTATTAATTAAGAACTTTGGAAAGGAACCGTCAAGAGCCAGAAAACAAACTAAAAATGAGTTCTCTGGACAGAAAGCAGACTGGGAACTAGAGACCTCACAAAGAGCCTCTCCTTGACTGGCCCATTTCCCTACGGCATGTATTTTTCTTTCTCAAGGTTATTCTCTAGGAAGCTTAGCATATCTGATCTGTGTCTACCAATGAGAACAGAACCCTCCTCAATCCTGAAAATCAGTGTGAGACCAGCTGTGTCCACAGTTCCACCTCCTACTGACTGACTTCGTTTTGGAAGAGAAAAAGAGACATCCTAAAAAAACCCAAATGGAACATACAACTCAGTCATGCAGCAGAGCTTAGGGCAGGGATTCAGAGGAGAATGACTTTGAGTGCTCTGTAAATAGTGGGGGTCTAAACAGGAGTCACACAGGTGACTCTGAAATAGAGACAGGTGAAATATAATCATTTACTTAATGCTATATATCCAAAATATCATCAGTTCAACATATAATCAATTAAAAAGTACTAGCCATAAAATTTACATACTTTGTTATTTCCCATTCACAGCATACTTCAAGCCAAAGAGCCATGATTCAATGGCTCAGTGTGGGTTCAACATGTGGTTGCTGGATCTTATATTGGGCAGCATGGGTCTGAGGTACAAAATCTTCCGTTTTTCCTTTGTGTCAATTTAGTTAAATCTGGAGAAAGTGTTAGCTTTGAAATCAAAATTATACAGACACATGAAAAAGGAGCTCTATTCATATATCCCAAGAGACTCAAGAGCTCTGTGCTCTTTTACTGTTGATACACAATGAGCAAAAGCAGCTCCCCTCCCCCACAAGTAGGCATTTAGTCAGACTGGGAGCTGAGGGCCTGAACAGCTGCAGCGTTCAACACATGCAAAGAACCTGCTGGAACACTAAGAATCAGGTATCCTAGAGTTTATCACAATGCCCCGGCATGAGGTCAGGACATTAGGCAGGCCTATAAAACTGGCTCTTCAGAAATGACGTGATTAATAAAATTGTTGCATCTGATGGCTTCCCATCTGCTCCTGGCTCTCCTCACACTGAGCACCAAGTGCGTCTGTGTGCAGCCTATTCGAGACTGTCTGCTGACTGCAGATGACAGAAGGCTCAATTACCAGGGAGAGGCTGGCAGAGCTCAGCCATTAAGTCAGAAAACCCAAGGTCTGCTTAGGTTCACATCTGGATGGTCAGAGCTGCGATAATTTCACTTATAAAATTAAGGGTCATTAGCATGTCCGATATTGGCTCCAAGACAAATGAATAGATGAACAATAAAAAGGGCAGATGGAGCAGTATCTACCTAGTATTAGAAGCAGGTACCTCAGGGAGCTGTCTTTTCTTCTTGAGAAGGTCCAATGGTGTGTATTTTTACAGCACAGCATCCTCAAATGCAGTCTCTAACACATCCTCTTTCCACAACACAAAAGTTAAAAATGTGGGAACTAATTTTCCAACTGTATTGATTATAATATTAGGTGTTTTCTGAGCTTCAGACTCTTGCTACACAGGTCTGTGGAGGGCAGTGGGGTCATTCCAGTCACATCTCATGCCTTTCAGTGTTATCTGTTGCTCTAGGTATCCACACTGTCTGTGCTCAGCTCCCAGCCAACACTTCTAAGAAACAAGAGCTCCGTATCTCAAATGTCTGCTTCCAGTTTGGACCCAGAAGAGACTATTTCCTGTCAGAATGCAAGCTGCTGCTGCATTCTCTGAGAGGAACACTTTTTTGGGTGTCAGAAACTGAAGTAGCAAATAGATCAAACACTAAACCACTAAAAGAAAGGGAATAAAAAATCACTATTCAGGAAAAGCAACAAGAAAAGAACAGGGAATCATATTATCCACAAAGGAATCTCCTTTGGAAATGTTAGTTCCTGGGTAACAGGTGTGATATGCAGTGAATATTTGAAGAGGCAACTGACTAGGAGAGAACAGGGTAATAGTACATGCAAGATCGCCTTTGGAAATGATGGTTCTTAGGTAAAAAATGCTCCAAACAGTGAATGTTTGAAAATGTTAACCTACTCTGCAGAAGAAATTATCTAACAAAAGAAGGAGAGCTTAGTTCTATAGCAAAGGAATAAAAGGCTAGCAGAACATAATGCATTCAAAATGTGGCCATTACAATTGGTTGTCACGGCTGTATTACACCAAAGAGCCGAAGATGTGAACCACCCAACATTAATCATCATCAGCCTCATATGGGTACGCTACCCCTCCATGATTACATCTGCACTTCAGCAGGCTTTCCGATAGACAGGAGAGGGGAAATGTGTGAATAGTGGAAATTTCATAGCTCCTTCTAAGGGAGAGGCAGCTCCTATCGCCCATTTGTCCATATTTGAGTTGTGAATCCCTTTACTTGCTTCTATAATTCAAAATGCTAAAGGAAAAAAAAAACTCACCCCCTCCAAGATGTGGGGGCAAGCTGAGCCTGGGTGGGCCTGTAGTTCTCTCACCTCTTGTTGCCCCACTTCAGACTGGGCCACACGGCATCCAGGGGCCCTGGTGGTAACAGCCAAGGAGGCCTCAATGAAGCAGGCCCCTGGGTTGCTATAAATGAGGAGGATGCTCTGTATCCTACACAAGTACGAACGCACCACTAGCTCCTGTCTTTCTGGGACACCATGCTACACACTAGCTGTGTGAGCCCACTAACCTTCAATAGCCACGCCTAGCAAAGCTGAATAGCAGGCTTATCCTGAGCATCTGCAGCTTCCTTCCAAACTCTTCTGCTCAACTTGACAATATTTTCCTTTTTCTATGCTCTCTCCTTGTTGAGCATGCTCCTTAATCCATGAGAGACTGTTCAATGCATCACAGTCTCTGGTCTTTCCTCACCTAAAAGCCCGACTCTGTAGGAGGATCTTGTAAACTCCATTGTGAAATGGAAAAAATGAAAAAGAATGACCAATGAAGCTCTGTGTTATCGTATCATAGGGATATGCCTAACTTCACCAGGGCCTCTTGCCAATTCTAACTGTAGAATTTTAGGTACAAATCAAATGCCCATATACATGGGTCTTTAGTACTTTGATATGAATGAATCACTGGAATGGGTCCAAACTACGATCACTAAAATGCTCCAATTTTGCACAAATGAGACCAAATGATCACTGAGGATGCCCAACTATACTCACTGCTGGTGCTTCCACAACAGTCTACTTCACAACCAAAACCAAAAGTATGGCAGAAATACCTTGAATGTATACAGCCCTAAAAGATTACAAAATGTTTCTATAATATTTTTTTAAGATTCTCAAAAGGAAAGCAATAACTAAAGGGAAAAGCAGAGTAGGGTGGTCAAAGTAGAGAAAGACCTATGCTAATAGCTAAATTCAGGCTGTTTTCATTATAGATCAGAAGAACATGTAGTTGGGGAAATCAAAGTTGCTTTGAACCCTGTGTGCAGGTTCTGAATCAACAGATACTTGGTTTTAAAGACTTCCGTGAATCCACCCCTATGAGATCAAGGTCCCACTCCTTGCAAACAGGTGCTTCAGAGAAATAATAAAACCACACATCAGAGGCGCTTGGTTACCCAGCCTGCAAAGCTCAGGCAGGCCTTTGTGGTTTGTGACGATATCACCTGCATTTTAGTATACATGTCTTGCAGATCGAAGCCCCAAACCACCACCTCTTGGGGATTCTGCAAAACATTAATGCTGCAAATGACATAAGAACATAATGACTCTGCAAGTTATAATCCCTGCCTTACACCAGCTGTGAATGACAACAGAGTGCCAGTGCTGTATAGGGAGCAGCCATTTCACACTGATGGGTATGGTTCACTTTTGCTTCCTGATTTCCTCCTTTGGCAGAAGCACACAGGCCAGAGGCCAGAGTCAGGATGGGATGCTAACTAGTGTGAAAGCAGTGAGGCAGACTTAACAGGAAGATGCAACTTGGTAAAAGCAAATAGCAGTGTTTCCCTCAACCTCCATTATTAATTACTAAACCCATTTCTCCCCAAGGACTATTTTGCAGGACATGGCTTAAAATTAATGCGTGGTCTATAAGGGTCACAAAGAAGTGCTAACAAGAGTGACATTTGTTTACCCCACCACTGAAGCAGACTGTGAGGCTGATCCATATTGGATACAGCTTGGTGAAGAATGAATCCCTCCAACAACTCTGAAAAGCCCTGAATTCACCATTTGCCCTTGTGCACACTTAACTTCCCTTTAGCAGTAAGGGTGGGTTATTCCTTCCACAACCATGACATGGAAAAATGTCCAACAAAATTTAAGAGGACTGGAAAAAAGGTGTCTTTGTAAATCAGAGACTGAAACAATTCTCCTTTGGTAATTTTAGAAATCAGATGCTGTTAAATTTCATCACCACCATTTAGAAATCTCAGAAGTGAAGCTCTAAAAAGCTCTGGAGCAACCCGATGACAAAGCATTCCAGATTTATTCCCCTGGAAAGCTCCCTCCCCAGAAGCACTGCCCCACAGCATCGTGGTCCATCCACAGAACAGATCAACAGATCGTGGCCTGACTGGTGTCAACTAGGGACAAAGGGAAGAGAAGCATTTGGAGGTTAACCAGTGGAAAATTTGGGAATCAGATTCCAGAACCTCAGGAAACCCTGATTTAATTTAAGATACTGCTTTGTTTGCTTCATTGAAAATAAAAAAGACTATTGATGTAATCTACTCCCCTGTATTATATAAAATTTCAAGGCCTAAAAGAAACATGATTATGGGTATGAAACACAGCTGGGCACTTCCAAGGATGTCTTCCTTTGAAAAAGTAGTTGTAACTGGTGACTGACTAAAGCACTTATTCGTCCATTTAAGCCAGCTCCACGATTAACCAGAAATATACCCCAACCCTATCCTTAGAATTCCAACACTTGGTATTTTTTATTGGAGACTGCACTCAAAGTATTTGTAAAGATAGCTGTTTGAGGGACTGGTGACGTAGCTCAGTGGTAGAGCACTTGTCTAGCATGTGTAAGACCCAGGGTTTGATCCCTAGCACAACTGGAACCTCACACATACATATGCATATGCATACACACACACACACACACACACACAGAGTGAAGGAGGAGGAGGAGGAGGAGAGAGAAGAGGAGGAAGAGATCATCCCCATGGTTCTTTTCAAATCTAAAATAGCAGAACCCAAAAATTCTTTTCAGTAAACTTTCAGTTTTCTGTTCTAATTATGAGGGGAGAGAAAAAGAGGAGACTGGCCATACAAAACAATGAAAGACCTAAACGGTTTAAATTTAGGGAATGGATGCAGAATCGTTCTTTGCTCAAGAATAAGTCTCTCCTGGTCTACCTTTAATATGCGGATGGTGCCACTGGGACAGGGAGTTCACAGAGTCTTGTCAGGAGCTGGCTCCAACACTGATCCATCAACAGATGGATATGACACCTAAGTGCACAGATTCACATTCACCTGCCACACTGAGGACACAAAAAGGCAAACGTTTAAACATCACTTGAGATACTGGAAAGGTTATAGAAATGCAAAGACCAAAAAAACGAGATCCATGAGAAAATACAGAGAAGACATTAAGTCGTTCTGTCTTGGAGTGAATACAGACAGGGCTTATAAGTTCATTGTTTTCAGTCATTCCTCTGACCGAATAAACTTTCCACCTGCTTAGTCAAGTGCTGAGAGATTATGCCTACCCCAAAGCACAGAGAAAGCATATGTTTTGTATAGCATGAAGAACTCTTAATGAGGCAAATGTGTGCATCTGGAACTAACTTGTAGCAGATTTCGCTAGTTCTCCAGCTCATGGTAGATATTTGCAAACACCTCTGTAAGTCCCAGCTGCTTTTAATTAATACCTCATGCTGGGAACATCAAGCCTAATTTACTAAAATATCATTTTATTCAAAATAGGATTCTGAACATTTTTTATATGGACTAGATCCATTTATTTTCAAGTCAAATAAATAACCTGAAGATAAATTTAAGTTTGGCTCTTTTAAAAACAGTAATATTTCACATTGAATGTGCTCTTGGGGCCAGAGGAAATGTTCTTTCCTTTCCTAAAATTCTAGCCAAGTACTCACAAACCCGGTTTATTCCCAAGAATGTGTGTATGTGTGGGTGTGTGAGCGTGTGTGTGCGTGTGTATTATTTCTCAGAGCCTAGTTTTGAAAGGCTAGAACCTTTCACAAGACAGAACAGTTCCATTTATTTTCTGGCCCCTTCTCCAAGTCCAGCTTGGATCCTATGGGACACATAAATCCTTGTCTGAAATGTAGGATAAGTGTCATGAAGCATGCTAGGAAATTGGTAAACCACAGCACAAGGCATAAGTACAGAGACAGAAGTGAAAACTTGCTTTAAAGTAAAACTATGACAAGCAGAAATACAGTACCACAAAGCATTAATTCTTCAGCCAAAGTAACAAGAGCATTCATATTATGGAAAAAGCATGCATATTATGACTAATTAGGAGAGAGGAAGACGGGACACAAATAATAATTTCTATTTCTAGGAGGAAGGGACAAAGTAAATCAACTCACAATCACCGTGGTTTCCTTAAACCAGATATATAGTCAGTTTTTCCTGTCAAATACCATTGCAGGAGCCATGCCTGTAGCTTAGTGGTCCAGCACTTGCCTAACATGCATGAGATTCTGGGTTTAATCTCCAGCCCTGAAAAAAAACCAAAATGAAACAAAAAACTGGACAAAAAAAACCCCACAAAACAAAACAACGTGAAACCGGAGCAGCAGAAAGGTGGAAGCTGTGGGAGAAAGGCTAGCACAAGGTGCGTTTTAAAGTTACCGTGCGGTATAGCCGATTACCACTAGATGGCAGCGGGGCTCTCCTTAGCGAAGTAGGGGGATAGGTTGGTTACTGAATATTTTCACCACCGTATCTGCCTCATGGCTTCAGGCAAACAGAAAGCAGCTCTTCTCTACACAAAAGGTTAGTCCTTTTGTCCCGCTCATCGCTAAGTCCCTTGAAAGTACAAATTTACTATCAGAATATGGAACGGGGGGGGGGGGGGGGGGCAGGAATTTAGCTCAGTGGTTCCGCTGCTTGTCCCGCAAGCGCAAGGACCCGAGTTCGATCCCTGGAACCAAAAAAAAAAGCATATGGAACTGGTGACTGAAACAAATCAGACCTTCAAGGATTTAGAAACCCAGAGCGTAAGGGAGTGTACACGCACGCGCGCACACATAAACCCTTGCAGTTTACCACTGAAATATTATCATCTTGAGCCCAGTACAACAAATTGAAACCACATTTTATTCTATTTTTTCTTGTTAACTTCATGGCTTCACCACACGTTTAAATGCTACACACTTCCCTCCCTCTTCCTTGGCATTTGAAACTTTGTGTGTGTGTGAAATCAGTAATCTCACCAGCGACAAGCTTTGCTTTAATAAGTACATCTGCCAACTTAAACAGCATCTCCTACAGCAAAGGAATAATGAAAGACACATGTAGGTACTTGCCACCAGCAGATGCTAGCTCAAGTCCGACTGCAATTGGGCCTGTAATTCTGCTGATCCTGGCGATCAGGTCGGTGTGGCCAGAGCATGTCAGCACAGCCCTTAGTCTAAACAGCAAAGGGAACAAGGAGCCAACCTTTCTCATCCTTGCTGGGCTTCTGACCGGCTGCTGCTCCCTAGCTGCAAGGGGAGATTGGAGCGACTGCTCAAATGTTTGTCAGAAATAAGGTCTTAAGACACCAGGTAGTGGATCCTGCCTCGTTCCTTCTGGTGAACTTGGGGCTGTGCTTTCCAAGGTTAAATTCAATTCAAGTGTAACCAGGGTGCCCCAAGGTCAGTCACTCTCCTGCAGCAGCAAGGCTCCACTGGCTCCCCAAGCAGAATAAGGGCTCCACAAGCTCCCATCTGAGCCCTTTTGCAGATGATCATTGAAGTTTGTTTTCATTTTAGAATGCAGTCAGCTGGGCCAGGGCAGCTCAGGAGGCTGAGGCAGAAGGATGGCCCATTGCAAGTCAGTCTGTGCAACTTAGCAAGACCCTGTCTCAAAACAAACTTAGAAAGTAGTGGGGATGTAGCTCAGCAATTTTGGGTTAAATTCTCGGTACCACAAAAGGAAAAAAAATGCAGTCAACTGTGTGATTTCTTCAGTGGAAAACTATTTTAAAATGTGCAAAGTCTGAAGACTAGAAGAATGCAAAGAGTGGAAAGCTTGAAGGAAAGGAATCATTCTAGTTCACATAAAAGCTTCTTACCCTATGCAGCCAGGTCTGCCCTCAGGAATAAGTGTGTGCTTCATCCAGTCTGCAGGAAGCCCATTGTCAGCCCACCTAGAAGCCCACTTTAAGCACCCTTTTACACACTTCCTGGGTCAGCAAATGGCTAATAAATGTCCAGCACCCTTAATTCTGCCAAGCAAATGACAACTTAAGGGCCCATTAGGACTCATCAGGACATACTCATTATAAAAATTACTACTTAAAAAACCCAGAATTCCCTGAAAAAACAACTTAGAAACAATGTTCACAACCTTCTGCCTTCTGAACTGAGAACCTGAGTCTCAGGCACAAGTCAATGAGGGGTGTGTCACAAAGGCTTCACCAAGAGTACAATGCCACTATATAGCATTAAGTTACCATTCTGAAATCAACTCTAGAATCCAGAAATTTTTATTTCCTTAATGACAAAGGCAGTGTTAGTCAATGTAACCACCGACTGTACCACCTACCTTACAGAATCGTTTTGGCAGAAAACAAAAACAGAAACAAATAAAACCCCTCAGTCAATGACAGCAGTAATCCATCGTATGTCTGCCTATGAGTTGATCACTGCATTTGGAAATTAATCATTTCCCTCATTCCCTTTTCTCCTGGGGAGTCATAAAGCAACAAGTGTGGAGGAGGACCAGATGAACTTTAGCACATGCATAAATACACTCAATTTAAAAGGACACAAAGCAGACTTCCTTAGTTCAGTTGTCCTGGTCAGCCAGTTTTGAAATCGCATCGTGAACCTAAAGAACCTCAAGAGAGCCAACGTAAAATCCTCAGGCAGTGTCACTCTTAGGAGCAGCAGAGGCTGGGCACACACGCCAGAGCCCTCCGTGCAGGCTGCATGCTAGCACAGGAAGTCTCCAGCTCACATATGGACTGCGTTTCCAAAGCTCATTTGTTAGCTGGCTGTGTAAAACCAGAACACATTTTCTCTAACAACTCGTATAAATGCTGCTTAGAACAGCAAAGTCCTTTTCACTCAAGTGACTTTGAATGACATTTGTGGTCATTTTAGTAAATGAAGATGGAAACTGAACGCACTTGTGATAGTTTTTAGTCCATAAGTACATCAAGGCTAATGGGAATAATCCAGTTTTCCTTTGGCCCCCTAACTGATATCAGAAGCAAGGGCACTGACAAAGCTGGGGGATACAGGAGATGAGATATGGGGGTTGCCTGAGCACTGCACATGGGTGGCACTGCCTTCCTGTCTGAGGCCCGTTGTGGACATCCAGACCCCACGGGAGACACCTGCCCCCTCCTGCCCCAATGGCCTGAGGATGGGGCACTGAACCACAGCTTCCCAGAGAAGAAAAGCACAGGCATGCTAGGAGTACTGGCAAGGGCAAAGGAAGCCACATTGCCCTGGCATCAGGTACCCCATCTTGTTTCCACTGGGACACTGCACCCAGCTGGGGCGGCACACAAAGCTCATGCTCTCTGTGAGGCGTGAAGATGCCTTCTTCAGGTTGATGCCAGCCCAGCTCTTGGCAGAGTAACCACATAATAAATGACTATGAGCAGGGAGGCCCAGCGAATGTTCTCTGGTTAGCTAAGGGAACAGCTGAAGGTCAGTGGCATGAGACAGGTAACATTATGGTCATTTTTGCACTTACCAAATCAACCGTCTTCTATGTGGGAAATCTCAGATGGTTGCTTACTAGAGAAAATACCTGTTAGCTTTTTTGTCCTAGTAGCTTCCATTCAAAGAGTACTTGAAGCACTTGGTAAGTAATGCCTATAAACACCTATTAAAATGTAGCTTTATGAGAGGTTAAATCATTATTGTAGTAGCACAGTAATAGAAGCTACTGGGGCAACAGAATTTCTAAAAGAGTTTGTTGGATTCACCTATGTCACTTGGAAAAAGAAAGAATTTGGTTACAAAGTCCAACTGCCTAATATAGCAGTCTTTAAAAATGAACTGAATTTAAATACTTTTAAAACGTGTGTTTAGGCCAGGTGTGGTGGCACAGGCCTGTCATCCCAGCACTCGGGAGACTGAGGCAGGAGAATCGCTGTGGCTGGGCTACACAGTAAATTCAAGATCAGCCTGAACTACATAACAAGACCCTGTCTCAAAAAACAAACAAAAAAACAGTGTGTTTAGGACTGAATTTTTCAACAGAACCACTCACTGCCAAGGTAGATAATTTGGGCAGTCCTCTGCTTTTATGGAAGTGCAATATAGAAAGACCAAAGAGAGATACACTATATAGACTTGATGGTTGAGAGCTGAAATATTAAAAAGGGATACAAGATGGATAACTGAGAAATGTAGAAATAAAAGAAAGATGAAATTTCCACATGCACCTCATTCAATTCTCCATTAGCAGTAGGAACAAAAGCAACTGGAACAGGAAAATGACTTTGAATTTTAAATAATGAGTAAGCATATATTCCTTTTCCTAAAGGAAGGGACAAAAATAGAAGAGAAAGAAGGTATCATTACTGGTAAATGGGCAGGTCTTTACAGAAGGAAATTACACAGCCTGATTGTAACAATGCATTTCAGTGTTCCTTCATAAAACGCTCATGTCTTAAATTTCTTGATAATACTCACAAAGCTGCTTTTTCTTCTCTATCTCATCTTTTCAAATCATGCTGCCACATCAGGGATAACCTTAACACTGACACTTATAAAAATCTGCTGGACAATAGAAATACGTTTCACTTCTCAAAAAAATCTCAATTTATTATGGCCTCGCTCCAACTACTCTTCTGCCTGTTTTTTTGCTTTTTTTATGTTCTCCTCATTTAAATTCATCAATATGTTGCTTTGTAACAGTTTATATATTTTTTCACACACATATAGGTGTACTATGTAAAAATTGAAGCAAATAACATATGGGTCTTGCAATTTCCCTTGTACCACCTCTCTGCTTTAGCTGTTACAGTACTCAGTTCCCAGGGGGATAAATACCTTTTGCCAGTTAACTGAAGATGGAATACCAAAAGGGCATCAAATGATTACTTGTGTAGTAACATAAAGTGATTTAGAATTCCAAATATGAACAGACATATTAGGGAAATACAAGGCCACCATATTACTACAGTGGTGGCTTTATTTCTAAGTTTGTTAGGCCATCTACTGACACACACACACACATACAGGGCCCACAGATAAAACACCTATGTATGTAAATCTTAATTTTCTCAAGATTAGTAGGGTGTACATATTGGGAATGAGGAAGGGAAGTAGATTAAAAATAGTATTAATAATAAAAATTGCTATACTCATATTTTATATTTGAATCCCAATCATTTTAATAATTGAATTTATATACCAATCTAATAGTAGGTAGAAAACCTATTAAAAAGAACATTTCCCCAGTTTGGACACTTGAGAATTGAAAAAAAATAAAAATAAAATTTTTGTCAAATGCACTTTATGGACCTTCAACAACTCTGTGGAGATGACACTGTTGGAGGCATCGGTCTTTGAAACAGACCTGGGCACTAAGAGCCACTAAAAGGCACTAAAAGCGAGTGCCACCGAGCCTGTTCCATGTTGCTGGTCAGGAAATACTGGATTTCAAGGGGTGGACTGAAGGAAACCCCAAAATAACCAGAGTTAGAAAAATGTTTTCAAAATCAATCATCAAGTTTCTAAAATTTGTTTAATTAGAATTCCATGTAATA
Organism: Heterocephalus glaber; assembly: GCF_053883595.1. Lineage (NCBI taxonomy): Eukaryota > Metazoa > Chordata > Mammalia > Rodentia > Bathyergidae > Heterocephalus > Heterocephalus glaber. The sequence goes on from NW_028258336.1 coordinate 1,310,964, forward strand.
TTCCAAAACTATGCTTTTGAAAGACATCACAAGCACACAAATGTTTACAGCAGCACGGTATGTAATAGCTAAAGCTTATGAACAGCCCAAATGCCCATCAACCAATGAATGGACAAAGAAGATGTGGGGTTTTATACAATGGAGTACTATTTTGCCATAAAGAAGGATAGACCTGCAACATTTCTAGCTAAAAGGATGCATCATTGTGCTTGCTTCGGCAGCACATATACTAAATGGATGCATCATGAGACCATACTCTTAAATGAAATAAATCGAACACACATGTTTAAGTACTGCATTGTTTCTCTGCTGTGAGAAACTGAAAGTATAAATAAGGACCAAAATGTATAATAGATATTGGGAAATGGGAAGAAAGTGTTCAAATGAGAAGGGGAACAAGGAAGGGGGAAGGGGAAAGGAAGGGAGAGATAAGGGAAAAAAAGGAAAAAAATGGAAACAAAGCTCTTGTAAATAAGGAGGGGAAGAGGGGTTGAAGAGAGGAGAGGAAATGGGAAAAAAGAAGCAAGATGTATCTTGTACAGGTACAAATCCTCTATGATGAATGTCATCATTATGTATACATTAAATGTACCAATAAAAGAATTTTTAAAAAATAAAGGACAGATAGTTAAAAAGACATCATGTGGACATATCTCCTAGAACTCCTTAAATATTATGTCTTAAAGACACTGGTTATATAAATTTAAATCACAAAATAGGTTCCTAATCAAATCATGCATTTTCAAATACCTTAACCAAGATTATCATCAAAAGAATTCTACTCAGAATACATACACTACCCCAGGGATTGGCAAAATCTTTTAGTTTTAGTTCTTGTTTTCACCAATAGGTGGCAATCTTTATTGCTAAAACTATTTAAGCAAAAAACTCAGATTCAGTAAAAAGCTTTTCTTCCCTCCTTCCAAGGTTCAGCATTTTTTAACTAATGAACTATTTCACAACTGATAAGTAAATGTAAAACCAAAATATTGCTAATTTATTAAGCTCTCTGTTTCTGGCTTTGTAGGAGATAAAGTACTGAAAATCTAAAAAAGAAACACGAAATAAAGCAAATGAGACTTAGGGGCAGGGTGCCGCCGAGCACAGTTTGGATAGTTCTGCAATCTTTCAGGACACCATGAGATCTACAAAACACCCAGGCGGTACATTATCCTCCCTGGAATGACTTATACAAACGTTACGAGTAATGTCATACAATGACAAACAAATACAGATGGCTACCACAAGATATTTTCCAAGGAGCAAGACTTTTAAATGCAAGAGGAAGCACTACCTCAAGAATAAATTATTATTCAGTGGTCTTTTTGTGTGGGGGCAACATGTACTAGCCAATCTGCAAATCCACTGCCCCTTTCATGGAAACTGAAGAGAATCCTCAATAGTGTCTTAGAAATAGTCAGTACAACCACCGTTACTGTCTAACTTATGTAATTCTGATGTAATTTAATTTAATTTCTTCTTTGGATAGGCTCAAAGAAAGGAAAGAAGAGTTCATTACTATTCTCCATAAAACACTGCTTCATGTAATTTTCAACTGTTGAGGTTGGCTCGTGGTCTTTATTTCTTGTGACTAAACAATTTCCATTTCTTTCATTTTCTTCAGGTTTAAACATATCACTTAAGTCTAAGGAACATTTTTTTTGGACTTGTGCCCTGTGTACTTTTTTATTTTCTGAATATTTTCACCATATATTGGGTTTTAAATACTCTGGAGTTTGTTAGGGTTTGTTTGTGATCATACCTCCCTGAAATTCTTCTCTTGATAGAGAGCACTGATCTATTTTACAGATGAGAAGACCAAGGTTAAGTGCGGTGCCAGCTTTAGGTCACACAACAAATTAGAGCAATCTGAAAGTAGGTAGGTAATAACATCTGTCATATATTCCACACCATGTTCTTCTTGGATGCAGAAATGTATTTCTTCCTTTTCAAGATAGCAGCTGACTCTCAGAGTCAACCTGAAGCAGGGAGACTCAGATGCCTGACTGAATCCAGCAATTAACTGTGAGTCACTTCACCCTTCTGTTTTGCCCCCTTGATAAGAGATACGATTCCTTGTGCCAAGGGATGCAGGGATGTTGATAAAACTGCCTACTTACTTTGTATTTCTTGGAAATTGTCTATAAAACTCATGGGATATGTTGTGCGATGGAATATTACAGAATTTTAGATGATATGCAATTAAAGCTATTATTTCTATCCTTTAATCCCTGATTGTCACATTAGAGTCCACAAGTGCATTTTTCAAAAACATGTTGCCTTATAACTATTGGAAAACAAAGGAAGAAAAGTTTAAATTAACAATAGCTATGACCAGTTAACTATTCAACAGCAGTTAGTTCACTACTGAGCAGTAGAATTAATATGTTCAGTGTGAGTTATGGTTGTGGTTACAGCTAAAACACTTCTTTGTACTCATAGAAATTTAACTTACTACTTGACATAAAAAAAAATGCAGTTAGAAAAAAAGCTTGCACAAAGACCACTGAGTGAGCTTAATATTTCTAATTAAAATAAATAAATCCCAAAGTCTTTAATTATGACCCATTTAAGTAAGAGACTTTCAACACATACTGTGTGCTAAATCCCACTGAAAGAACAGAATTTTCCATCACTCAGTCCTGTCTCTATGCAAACACACAACTGCTTCAGATTTTATTTTTCTACTTAACTGGGGAAAAAAATCAAGTTATTTCAATTTTTAAAAGTTTAATATTTAGAGTAAATAAAAACTCACCAAGGATTGGTGCTTAAGAGTTTTGGTTTGCCTTGGGTAAGCACATATTGTTGCTTCTATGTATCTGTCAAATCTGCAAGAGTTTAATCTCAGTAGAGAATATAATTAATGCAGCCACCGAACACTCTAAATTAATACTTTAATTTAAACTGCAGCTGTTTAATCTTCTCATTGTAAGAGACTAGAATACCTAATGCTTAATTTGAGAGGAGCAGGAAGTAAACAAGAATAAAGAGAGGAAACTGAAGTTACTCAATTGTCCATGAAGCTTAAGGAACCATTTTATGTAGTTTCAATTAAGCAGTCTTTTGTCACCCTGATCCATCTCCATCGGATTGTGCAACAACAGACTGCTCAGAATCTGGATCCCAAAGGTACTGTGATTCTACTGGAGGCACCAAAGTTACTGGAGAGCCAGCATTACTGAAGCCCTAGCTGGGGGGCTCTTCAGGGTGTTACAGTGGTTTCTGTTTGTTCCTTTGTTTTGGTTAGCACCCAGAAATGCCTCTACCGGAAAAGAAAGGCTGAATGGAATAAACCTTTTTACCGCAGTTGGTTCACATATTTCCTCAGTAACCATTTTGAATAGAAAGGTATAATTATTAATACAAATTCCTAGTGAGGGGCCTGGGCTACCTGTGTCCTCCTCTATAAACTGAAATCCGATTTCTGCAGACATGTTTGCTACAAATTACGGACCGCTCAAGCTCCAGAAAGAAACGGTTCATTTAGCCACAGCTGTGGCAGAACAGAACTCGCAGCTTCCTAACCCCGCCTTCTTTTAATTCACTGCAATTTCCCTTGAAGAATTTTCTAGGTTATGACCTCCAAAGACGTTCTTCCCAGAGCTGAATTTTCTCTGAGGAAAATCCTCTCATCTAGTGGGAGTTCATAAGAGAGGACACTTTCTTTCTCTCTCTTTTTTTTTTAAACAGGAAACAGAACATCAAAACTGTTCAAAGTTTTGTGTGTCTAATCACAGCAACAGGACAAATCTTTTCTTAATCAAAATTATACTTAAACAGTTAAGTGGGACTGGTAGGTTTTATATTCCTATCAAAGAGGTCCAAGAAATAACAATTGTTCAGCTACCACGTTTACACATAACACACAAGGAAAAGAATCAAAATGGGCCTTGCTGTTTCATCGTGGCCTTTTGTAAAAATTGCGACAGTGGACCAGTGGGAATTCTGGCAGGAAAAAAGTCCCATCAGAGACTGGCTTTTTGTTTAAAAAAGTCTTGCTTATGCAGAAAATTCTTGCTTTTTTCCATTATGTGGTGTCTGGGGGAGGGTGCTTCTTTCTATATCTGTAGAGCACTGTAATTTGCAATGACTCATGCAAAATATACATGAAAATGTGAACTCTCAGGCGGGGGTCAGCACTTATTCCCACTTAGGTCCAGTTTTCTCAGGCGAATTTGACTAAACCTAAACCAGCAGTTTTCCCTGCATGTACGCTCTCTCCAACCTACCCAGATACTGAGGGACAAGTCTGCAACATGGCAAGCTCTCAAAGGAGACTTCCATGTGGAGAAATTCTTGTCTACCCTTCAACTTGGGGACAGGCCTTGGTCCATCCACTGGACACAGAACATTCTGTTTCATGGGGTGAATTTTTCCCTAATCACAACTACAGGGGATACCTTAACTCTTAGAAGGGTGAAATAACCTGTATTAGGATTGTACCAAATCATGAGTCTCAGGGGGCCAGCCTACAAACTCTGCTCTTTCCTTGTCTCCCTGCCTACTAGAAGTACTGCTTCAAATAAGATCATTACATCCATCTTGATGACTTCATGGAACCACCCAGAACCTAGGACCTTTCTTCTGGCTTCATGCATTATGACCATGATGTGAACGGAAACCAGACCAGCTTTTTTCTGAGGAAGACTTCACTTGAGGCCACATGAAAAAATTCACACTCTGACCTAGGATCAAGTCCCAGTGCTCAAAGTCAGAGCTGTTCTAGTTTCCAAGAAAAGATTAAACTTTTGCCCAACTAATCAAATAAAATACAAACATTTTTCTAGACTGGAATTTCTACAAAGGAATCTAAATTCTAGGTCCCAAAACTAAGAATGTACTAATAGCACAATAGTTTTGACTAAATGAAATGGAGCCATTGCTTTGGCCAATGGTATTTCATATACTTCTCTCTTTATTGCAAGTACGCTTTCAAAGAAGCTGATAGCTTTTGTACAAATCACCTCTTCTAAGTCTCTGGTTTAATGTAAGCTTCATGTTTATGATTTTGACAGAAATAAGATATTGGCCAATCAAGGCCTCGTAGTATCCATACTCATGAGATTTGACAGTTAGTTGCAGAGTAATGGGAATATAGGCAGAAATTCCACAAAAGTGGGACTGTATTTACAAGTCTACAATGTAAAGGTCACTATATCTCCAGCCTTTTAAAACAAATTTTTTTTCGAGCCAGTCTTGCTAAATTGCAGAGATTACCCTCAAGCTTGCAATCCTCCTGTCTCAGCCTCCCAAGTAGATGGGATTACAAGTGGACCCATCATACTCAGCCCTGCCAGCACACATCCAGAAGTGAGTGTGCTACAAAGAACAGCTTTCCACTAGCTGCTAGTGTCTGACTCTGGTCCAATTTCTTTTTCTTTCTATGACTCTATCAGCAAACAGGACTAAGAGAGATAAAATGGAGCACACAGCACATACTCAATGTGGGCCTGAAAACATGAGTACAGTGCAATGTTGAGGAAGTTTCATATTTTTAATCTCAGAGGTAAAATGTTTCCTCTTACATGTATTCAGGAAAAGGAAAAGGCAGCATCTAGATGTAATGAACTGAAAACAAAAATGGAGAGAAAAAAACTCTGCATGTACAGTCTTTTCAGCCAATCAATAATTCATGCAATTATTCAACTACATGCCCATAAATGAAAGGTCCAGAATAAGGTAGCAAAATTAATCAGAATCTGCGCTGCCATTGCTGAAAGCATTTACTATTAACTCTCCTCTTCTAGATTCTTATAAACAAGATTTTTTGGGCCCTCATATTAAAAGGCTTTAATTACTATAACTATTAACCAACCTCATTTCCTTCATTTAGGAAATTATACATTAAATGGGAGACAACAAACTCTGGAAGCTAACTACATTTGCTAGAATATAAAATTTACAATATTCCACAATGGGAACTGAACGTGACATTCAACGCTGATAAAAGGTGGTCCCTTAGGGCCCACTGAATCAAGAGACTCCTACCATTATCTGAGCAAAGCATGCAGTTAGATTTTAAATGTATTTTAGAAAACAAAGTAAGTGAAGTTGTCTGAGAAGTGGGGAGAGATGCAGTCTTGCATTATGGAAAAAGATCAACATGAAACTGACCCCATCCTCCTTCTAGGATATATGAACGGCAACTAGTCACATAGCTAGACTATAACAAAATGAGGGAGGGAAGCCAGGAAGAAGCCAGGAGGAAAAGTTTGGCCTTCTGTTAAAGAAAATAAATTACTCAAAATTTTAATATCTAGGTTTTGGAATTAATTTTGGAATTCACCAAAAGTAGTTAAGGAAATTTTAAAAAGCTGACTGATGACAGTTCACTTATTTAGCCCAGAGGTGATAGTCAAAGAGCTCTCAGGTCTGCTACAGAGACTCTGGATCTGGTAAAAGAAAATAAAAGCAAGCCATTTTCGGTACCTTATAAAACTTTTCCCTAATAAGGGCCAAATTTAGCTGATTCCAATCACAGAAAAGCTGGAGAGTTGTGATCTGACATGAATTGGAGTTTTGGCTAAAAACCTGAATTTTAGGCTCCAATATGTTTATTAAACCTTCTTTACATGTAAAAGCTGACCAAGTTCCTTAAGCTCCCCTTTAGGGAAAGATTAGAGACCACGAGCGACAGTTAATAGTTTAACCGTATGAAACTCCAAACAATGAAGGCCAGTAAGTAGCAGTTAGAGCCAGCTCTCAATCCTGTTAATGCTCTTTCCAAGTAAAACAGTAAGTGCAATTATTATAAAGGTGCATCTGAATAATTAACTCAGCATGTATTGCCTTATAAATGTATTATTGCCTTATATGCTATCCCATCAGATATATTTATCATTCACATTCATAAATGATTATATGTAAGTACTAATTTACATGTTACAGGTAGATGGATAGATGGATATCTAAATCTATAATGTTACATATAATCTTTTTTTTTTTTTTTTGGTACTGGGGATCGAACTTGGGACCTTGCGCTTGCAAGGCAGGCACCAGAACCACTGAGCTAAATCCCGGGCCCTGTTACATATAATCTTGAGAAGCACTAGCCAAGTGAGGGCTAAATTGATGGTTAATATTTTAACATTTGAGACCCAGAGGCTCCAGCATGAAGAGGGAACAAAATGTCCTTTAAAATAGACCATCTCTTCCCTGCCTATTGTTTAGACATTCTTTTCTAAGGAACCACTTTGTCATTCAACATCACCTCGGACATCACTGGTGAGCCAGAAGTCATCTGTCTCTAGCTGCAGGACACCCCCAGCCGATGAGGACTCTGTGGTGTCACGCAGCATGACATTACCACCTGACAACCCTCTTGGAGTACAGCACAGTTGCTGAAGAGCGCTGGGTCTTTGGATGGACTGCTGGGGATCCAATCCAACTTCTTTAGCAACTGTGACATGCCACCAAATTAAAAGGCTCACAACATTCTCAAGATACCTTTTCTCCTCAGAACTGCACTTCAATTAATCGACTTGTGTTTCAGTATTTACTGCTACAAAGAAGGAAGATAAATTTTGTCCCTTGGTAGCAAACATGTTGCCAAATAGTTTGGCAAAGTACTCCAATATTTTTCTTATAATTTAAAAAAAATGCCAAAATATGTCAAGAGGTGGCCTTTCACTGATTTCACATTTTTTAAAAAATTAAGAGATAGCTTTCAAAATCTGCACACAGGCATGAATCTTATTTTATTTCACTTGACATGAGTTCCTGTTTACCAGCACTTAAAATTCTCACATTAGATCTTCTATGTATCCTCTCCCCTCGTTTTAAACATTTCTTTGGATTGTGGAAGAGCTTTATCTTCACTTATCTCTCACAACACAGATTTTACTTTTGGCTACGTCTGATATGGATTTTAATGTGCTGTTACATTTTTACTTTCTTCAATAAATGTGAACATCCCTTGTCTGGATGAAGCAATCATTTTCATTGGTTAGGTTTTTCCTGTTTTCTAATCACTAAACAAGGAGAGATCTCACAGTGTTTGCTCCGAGCCCGTATCCTCTCTGATCTACGTGGGTGCTGGTTTCAGGCCTAAAGTCAGTTGGTGGCTTGAAATGAACAGGCAATTCCCAAAGTGGTTTTCATTTTGATGTTGTTTTGCTGGCCTAAAGATAAATCTTTTCCTGCCTTCACTGCCTGGCTTTCTGAAGTGCTGAATGACCAAGAGGCTAGACTACTGGACCCTCAGTTAACACAGCCCTTTCTAACTGGGCCCTTTCCCCACACTTCTCTGCAGTGGAGCAAGATCGGTAGGCCGGGGCAGTATTCTCCCTACCCCACCCTCCCATCTCAGCCTGCCTATTTTCTGAATTGTGACCTCCCACTGAATAGCGAGGCAGGGTTTGGGAGATAAGGAGGAAAAAAGAATCCCCGGGGCCAGCTGCCTAACCCCTTTTTGAATTATGGTCACAGTCGGAGGACTTGGGTTTGCCTATTTTTAGGTGGTTGAAATTTTTTCTATTGTGTCTTTAAACCCAGGTCCATTTAGTTTACAGTAGACATTGCTGACAGCTAGTTCTAGTTTTTATAAGCACTGAGAATGTGTTTTTCCCCTGGCTCTTAAGGACTTCATAAAGCTGTATCAGGGCTCCCAGTCACAGGTCTTATAAACCAGGAAACTTTTACTTAAGTTCCTTTTTCAATTGAAAAAAAAGCAAAAATAAAAGTATCCAGAAAGTTTTGCTGGCACTCACTGGCCACCTCCGGGACTCAATGCAATGTCACACTGTGCTTTTCAGCACCTAGAAACACAACTCACCTGCACCCTTCATGTGCCCTTTAGTCCTTGAAAGTCAGGTAACAGAAGCACAATGTTTATGTTTTGAACTTGGCAGTGGCCAACTTTCCTGAGATCTGACTTTCAAAGGAATTTAATAATTTGCTCTATCTTTTTAAATGACATTTATTTACTGCTAACCTTGACGTAACTCAGGTACAAAGCTTCAGATTCATTGAGTCAACTTGAGATTTCTCATACTATAGAATTTTCAGCAGTTGTTATCCACATGCCAAAATACAATTCTTACGCTGGAAATCCTCCGGTTTTTGGCTTTTAAGTGGGTAATAACCACTTTGTGCTCTGTTTTAATCAAAAGAATATGAGACAGGAATACAAAAATTTGAAACTCACAGAAACATCTGCAGCAAACATTTAATGTTTTCAAAACCAACAGAAATGTAAGGTAAATCTATTTATAACACTACATAATTTGAGTTACCTGACTGAGGTATATTTTCTTTCTGAGAAAAACTGCATATATACACATACATATATCCAAAACTTTTGTTTTCATCATCTTATTAGTCTCTTTGTAATTCACCCCTTTGATATACAGTACTTAGCAGACATAAGAAAATATTGTGAATTATATATAAGTGAAGGTAGTTTTTTGTAGCTGTATGAATGTAATGGCTGATGAAATTTAACAGATATAACAGACATAACTGAAGACCACCCAAGAAACAGAATTCAATTACTGATAACTTCATAAAGGACTGCTTAACCAGATCCACAGGTCTGTAACTGCCTGCCCTGCCTGAAGTGCTCCTAAACTCCATGAATGGTCACGATAGAGTTCCTTTTCTTTTTAAATATTTGCACAATAATCTGAGCTTCAGTTTCCTAGTCTCAAAATGGTTGTAATATGCCATCTTTGTAGGGTAACTGTGAGGATCAAATGAAAAATGTTTATAAAATGCCTAGCAGAATGCATGGCAAACAGTTAAGTCTGCAAATTTTTAAGGGTCAACTTAGAAAAGACATTTTCAGCAATTAAGTAGATTGATGGGGATACTGGGAATATTAACTGCAATAAATACATACTTTGATATGTTCCAACCAAATTTATTACATCTCACTTTTTGGTATTCAGTAGATATTTAATATTACCAGCAATAAAAAATCATAGTCCTCTATTCTCTTTAAATGCTTTTTCTTTAAGGTTAAGAAAAATTACTTTCTGCTATCTAAAAGAACATGGTAAGATTTAAGTAATGTTGTAAAATACTTTAAAATTATAACTTAATAATGATGCATATATTCAGGTATAGTTCTATAGTTAGGACACAGGGATAGAAAAAAGTAACTCAAATAAGCTTAACTGATAAAGAAGCAACAGTTTTAAACATTAAAAATTATTTTGAAACATAAGGTAAAAATAAAACCAGGAGTACTCAATTCAGATTCATAACAGTTAATGTCTTATAATAAGACCTAATACAGCACCATAAATTAATAACCTAGTAACACCTGTAAGTAATTTTGAAAACTACATGTTACCAAAAACCAACCATCTTAATTAACTTGTGCCTCTGCATAAATCTTACTACATTCCCTTTTTCCCACACACAGGCGTCTGGGTTCCACTACTGGGAAAACACTACCATTTGACCACTGACAACTTATACTTTTCTGAGTTTTATTTCTCCAACAATTCTTATGAGTAGGAACAGGGAGGTTAAAACAAAACAAAAATGGCCAAAACTCAGAAGCTAAAACTAGAGATAGTATCTAGCTTTCCAATTAGAGAACACTGGGATTAGAATGGCTAAAGAATTTACAGGAAGCAAAGCAGGGTGGAATTTCTGACTCAAATAATGTTCACAAAAAGTTGTATTTCACTTGTGCCTGTGTTCTTTCCTATTTTGAATATTTGATTTGATCAAAGAATTATAAATGGTCACTGACAATACACTGTAATAAACTGACCATCAGAACTTCAATATGTATCAAACTGGAACACCACAGAATAATCTATAGGCACTGCACAATGCATGCTACTAACCAAGAACAGATAAATGGATGATACAAATGTCTCAGCAAAAAACAGTAAAGAAGGTATTCCTCCTGAAAATGAGAGCCAAAATTTGGATGGCATAAAGCCACTGGAAGAAAGTTCTGCATAAATAATTAAACAGGAAATCTGTTGCTTGTTTTGTTAACTGCAATTTTTAACAATGCATACTATTATATACTGTATCACAATGTATGTTATATGCTGTATCACAATGTATGTTTTATTGTTAATTGCAGTTATAGTTTTACAATGGACACAGTGCTATACATTGTATCACAATGTATGTTTTGTTTTTAACTCGTTATAGTTCAACAATGTATACTGTTATACATTGTATCACTGTATGTTTTGTCTAGATTTACAAAATTAATTTCAACAATGTATATGTTATAGTGCAGGTTTCATCTTTAACTGCAAAGTTACATTTTAACAATGTTTCTACTTATAGTCCTTTACATAAATTGGCAAGTATGAATAATATAAAGTATTCTGACTATATTTTGTTAAGTAATTTGACATTTTAGGGAAATTGTACCCAAGTAATTGAAATGATAATTCTAGTTCACTTTGTCTTCCTCTATTTGACTACACTTATCACAAGCCTAAAGATTGCTTTGATATAAAATGCCACTAATAAGACTTTGAAACAATAAGATATAATACTTCAGTCCGGGGATCTAGCTCAGTGGCACCACACCTGCCTCACAACAAGTGCAAGGTCGTGAGTTCAATCCCTGGTACCAAAAAAAAAAAAAGATATAATACATCACACAATTGTGCTTCTCATTTCTAGCTCTCACACCAGGTTATTTTCTTCTAGCTCAGTCTTCAGAAAAAATTTACATCCTTTCTCATGGAAATTTGCTAGAGACAAAGATAAACTTATGTACAATACCCAGCTGTACTGCTAAAATTTGTTTTATTACTAACCAAAATATGAATATGTAAATGGAATTATGTACTTGGAATTCTTACGTGCCATAGGTACAAAATTTTCTCTTTTGATGCTACTTAGCAGACATTAAATCACAATTTGTTTGTTGAATTTCAGAATTTCTAATGTTTACTTTCTCAGATTTACACTTACTGATGAAATGCTTATTATCAGAATTACTCCTGTTTTAGACAAAAATATATTCACCTAAAATCAGAAAAGAATGACACGAAATTCATCAAAAAAATCTATTGATAACTAAGTTTAAAAAGAAATGCCTCTAGGATTCTACGTTTTTGACAAAGAAAATTTTATTATATAATATCATCTTGATTGCTACTGAACAAAAAAGGTTCCTGCTCTTAAATAACTTCTGTAGAGATTTGAGGGCATTCCAACTGTACAGATATGCATATTGGACCCTTTATCCATTTTGGGAAAAAAATAAAAATATCTATAAAGTCAGAAGCCTAAATAAAAGCACATGAACATAGCAGTTCCCTGCATTTGAAGGGTATGCTCCAAGATCCTTCTCGGTGGATGCCTGAAGCCACAGATAAGACCAAACTCTACATTCTATTTTCTTCCTACACACACACACCTGTGATTACAGATTAATTTATAAAGTAGGCACAGTAAGATAGTAAACAAAAAATAACTCATAATAAAATAAATATCACAATATACTTTAATAAAGGTTATGTGAATGTGGTTTCTCACTCAATATCTATTGTTCAGTAAGATTTTTCAGACCTTGGATGACCTCCTGTAACTGAAACATGAACAGCAAAGGCATGGATGAGAGGGAACTGCTATGTATCATTTAAGAAAACATGGGCCAGGGATCTAGCTCAGTGCTTCCACCGCCTGCCTCACACGCCCAAGGACCCAAGTTTGATCCCCAGTACCAAAAAAATAAAGTCATAAGTTGGGGGCCAGATATTTAGCTCAGAGGTTCCACCGCCTGCCTCGCAAGTGCAAGGTCCCGAGTTCAATCCTAGGTACCAAAAAAAAAAAAAACATAACTTGCTCTGCTTAGCTCTTCAATTCTAAAGGACACAGGTCACCATAATCTGGCAGAAAGCTTCTCCCCAAATGACATCACACTGAACTTCAGTCACCACAGCTCCAGGAAAGAGAAAATCAGGTCCTTCCCTTTAAATAACAGCCTGGGGAAGGAGGGGGAGATCTTCCTCTCCTCTCTGGGAATACCCAGGGCAGCCCTGACTCACCCGCCCAGTGCCTCTGCTTGTAAATTCTTCACGTGGCTAAGCCAGCTCAGAGATAGAACCTGCACCCTTTAAAAGGCTGTAAAAGTGAAAATCCTTTCTTCTCGTTGTCAATTTCCTTTTCAAATAACTGCAGACACACAAATTATTAATTACAGCTACTTCCCTTCCTTGTATACAATTTCTGGGGAAACCAAATTACTGAATTTTAAATAAGAAAAGTGTTTTTAACAAATCAAGAACTTAGTAACAAGAATATAACCACTGAAATCTCATGAGGAAAAACTGTTGGAATATGTAGCGCAGTACAGTACATGAATAATACATACTGCAATCACAAAAGAGGGAGTTATGCTCCCCTGATTTTATAAGAAACAGGCCTATGCGTTTAATCATTTTGATATCTTTCAGAAATATATATTTTATTTCCTACTAAAACACAGAAAGCTAACACTTAAATTTTTAGGCCTAGGTAAAACACTCGCAGAGCACTGATGGACTTTGGTGGTTGGTGAGAAGTTAGAGACAGAGCTCAAGAGTCCTATTTTCAAAGATCCTGTATCTGGCTCTGCTTCTCACAAGGGCAGAGTGGTCAGAGACTGCTGAAGGGGCAGTCAGCACCACAAGTCAGAACACTTAGCCAGACATCTGCTGACTTCACGGTGAAGCCGCATTTCAGTAAGAGGAAAGGCAGAGAAAGTGAAGAGAAAACATTCTGAAATAGAACACAATTCATAAAGTAATTCATGAAGCAAGGCAAATTATTTGCATTACTCCAGTTTTCTCAAGGCAAGATTCATGTGTTATGACCACGACGCTTGGCCAAGGTGTGTAATTTGGGACTGGGTCACTACTTTCTGTGCCCTCTGTACAGTGTTAAGTCGATTTATGTGATTTATGACAGCCTTGCTTTCTAGACATGGAGTGACAACCCTGGAGGGACGCTTAAATACTGAGTGTGAAAAATGTAAAAAAAATACAGCTTGGGAAACCATGAAAACAAACACCAATTGCAAGCTATTTTCCTTTTCTGTTTAGAAGGGATTCTAATCGAAATGTAGACCAAGGCAAAATAGTGCTATTTGCTTTCTCTGTGAAACCAGCTGGGACCCACTGTCAAGAGTCCGATGAGGGAAGCCAGGAAGGGTGGGCCGTGAATGGGGAAGACGTGAACTCCACCTCACTGGTGATCTTTCAAGTTAGCAGATTTCACTGCTTTACACAAACTAACACAGTCATCAACTCTCACTAGCCTACATATTCTGCATCAGGATGACTTTAATGAAAGCATCTTAAAGGATGTGTTAAAATGGCTACCTAGAGAAACGATGGTTCCATGAGGTAGCTCACATATGAGAAGCATATATTTTTATGCCCATATCTTTGAAGCCTCATTTCCAATTGATTCTTTTCCTTGTGTGAAAGAGGAGATACAGGGCCCCAGCTAAACAGGGTTGTGTGCAGGACAGTCAAGAGCCAGCACTCAAACAGCTGAGCTCAGAGCCACGACGACATACACCTGGTACACCCTCACACTCTTCTCCTGGACAGAACAGGGAAGATGTCCTCTCCAAAGACCAATCAGGGCTTTCCTTGGTTGTGGAGAAACAAAATAACATGTGATTCTCCTAGTGGTGATTTTACCTCCCATGTAAAGGGAAGGAAATAAAAAGAAAGAGAGAACCAGGCCAGTTTGTGCCACAGGATGCTTGCCAATCATGACACACCTTCCACTCACCCGACTTGTGTAGCTAAAGGCACCGTCTGTCTAACTCACTTTGCGACCAGAACTACCTGTCCCCGAGCTATCCCTTTGGGGGTAGAAGGTAAGTGTCCACGGTTAAGGCCAAGGGCACAGGATGCTTGGATGTGAATATCGCACATGGCAATTAAGCCCTGGTCTCCCAAAGCAGGATAGGCTATTAAGCCCTGTATACCTGCATGTGACATACAAGGCATGTGGCTAATTTCAAAAGCCAGGTGCACTGTGACACTGCTGGAGGATGAGCTTCGACCGGATGCCTCTGCCAACTTTCTGGGGCTCTACTCCACTGTTCTAGAGACTTGGGATAATGAGAAACCATAAAAAGCCCTGCCCACAGGAAGCCTGCAACCCACCCTGGAGAAGAGATGAAATTGCAAAGGTTAGCTAGTAAATGCAGAAGTAAAGGGGCAAGTTTCAGCATGAAACTGGGTTGGGGGGCCAGCTGGCATGACAGAGACTGGGGCTAGAAGGAGAGAGTGGGTCAGCAAGGGTTGTCTGGGAAAGAGCCAGCCAGGCAGAGGGGACAAAACACAGCCATTCAGAGGGGGAGAGCCAAGAGGGGACATCTTGATTGCATCTTTTATCCTTGCCTTCTAGCACAAAATAGTAGCTCAGTTTGCTGAATGAATTTGAGGCCCCCAAATCCACAATTTCCAATAAACAAATTCATTCGATCTATAGGCCAGGACTTCCTAAACGATTGCATCCAAAATGTAACAGCAGAAAAGTGTATTTTCCTAAGAGTTGGTTATTAGATTTCACATGGGTTTTTTTACTTTGAGTTACACTTCACAGCTTTCTTTCCAGGAATATATGGTTCAAGGAAGGAAGGAAGAATGGATTGTCTTATGTGGGGTGGAACCTCTCAGAGAGAGTCTACTTCTGGCTAGAGTCTAACGATGGCTTTCTTTTAAAAACAGATAGAAGGGTGTGATGGGGCTTACCTGTAGTCCCAGCTACTGGGACTGAGCCAGGAGGACAGCTTGAGCCCAGGAGTTCGAGACCAGCGTGGGGAACACAGTAAGACTGTCTCAGAGGAAATGGAGAGGATTCTAAGGCTCAGCAAGATACAGGGAAATGTAGTTAGCTTGCATACTAGTCTGAGCACACTCTTGCCCAGTGTGGTGTGTGTGTGTGTGTGTGTGTCAGGAGTCCACAAGACAGAACTGGATATAGCTCTTAGACCTTGGGGTTTTACTTTCTAAATAAAAGACAGTCAGACACAAAAAACAGCCTAACTCAGGTGGAAGAGTAAAAAGGTAAAAAACAAAAAAGGACAAAAGGACTTGATTATATAAGAGAAGAAAAGAATGAACCTTTCTTGCCATCTTACAGTTTTAAACTGAAAAACTGCACATGAAAATGTACATAGGCAAAGGAAATCAGTCTCACAGGTTCCAACACACACAATTTATCCTTACAACTACTGTCCCTACCA
Organism: Heterocephalus glaber; assembly: GCF_053883595.1. Lineage (NCBI taxonomy): Eukaryota > Metazoa > Chordata > Mammalia > Rodentia > Bathyergidae > Heterocephalus > Heterocephalus glaber. The sequence continues at coordinate 1,327,144 of NW_028258336.1, forward strand.
CTTGAACATGGGACTAGTGGGAGCTACTGAATTCTCACTTCATAGGAATTCTCACTTCATGTTAATGTTTAGGGTAATACTCTCCTCCTCAGTTCCCTACATTGACTTTACAACCTTTCAATCACTCCTAATTTTTCATTTATATTTAGGCTTTCTCTTTCTAAATACTTTTGAGCACATTATCACGGACCTCTTTCTTGAATCCTGCTAAAAATTTTCATTTTACTCTATCTTCCCATGTACTAAAAAGAAAAATGAACAGGCTGTTAAAAAGTCTCAACTGTCACATTACTAAGAAAGAAAACGTAAAATAATTTGGCATCTAAAAAGAAAAAATCATTTTTCCTATAAAGTCCTACATTTGGACTTTCCTGAATATTACATCCAAGTAAACTTATACCTGATGGCAGTTACCAAATGCAATTTTGTTTAGAAACCATTTTTACAAAATCTTTTTGTCATAATCTTGAGAAGATAACCTTATTACACTTTTAATAATCTCTTCTAATTCAACTGAGATATTTTTATGATTCTGTAACTCTTTGTATTTTGGGACAAATTAAGTCATTTTTCCTTCGGAATGAGCCTACTTAAGGAAGTGTTTCTAACTTTCAAAAAGAGCCAAATTACAAATTTATAATTTGGTGAAGTAAAGTTAATATATTTATATTCAATCTGCTAAGTGAAATGATAAAAGAAATGCAAAATTACACAAGTAGGTGCAGACAAAGTTTTTGAAAAAAACTTGCTTTTTAACTATAGTATAGTAAAAGTTATGAGTAGACTTGAGTAATTATAAAATATAATACAACATTCATTTTAGGATCTAGTAGGGAAGAAAGGGCTTCTCTTCAAGTGTATTTTTAGTAAATTCCTTCACATTTCAACAATAGTCCCAATCCTATTCCCAGTGTTAAAAAGCAGTTTCTGGGCCAGGGATTTAGCTCAGTGGCACCGCACCTGCCTGGCAAGCACAAGGTCCTGAGTTTGATCCCCGGTAAATAAATAAATAGATAGGGCTGGGGATTTAGCTCAGTGATTCCAGCGCCTGCCTGGCAAGCACAAGGTCCCCAGTTCGATCCCTGGTAGCAAATAAATAAAATAAAAAGAAATTTAGGAATCCTAAGAAAATTACAAAGAGCCAGTGATAAATGCAGATCACTGACTATGTAAAGAATAAATAAATAGATAAAAAATAAAGATACTACAACACTAGCAGTATCAGAATTGCCTCCAGAGATCTTCAGCAATATTGAGTCAGGTCTACTTAGTAGCTAATCAGTGCAAGTTAGCTGCATCTGTTTTAAATATATGTTCCCATTCCTTTCTCTGTCTCTGCGGAAAAAAAAGACTACACAAGAAAGAAAAAAATAAAAAGCTTGGGATTTGCTAGTGGGAAAACCAGTATTTGACAAGGCTGATAAGAGTAAGGCCAACCATAACTCTTGTCTCAGTGAGACACCGAACAGAACAAAATTCATATATGAACAGCTGTGCGCCAAGCTGCAAGTGTGGATGTTTCCAGTGAACAGTGAGTGGGCTTTGAGTAGAGGAGGTTTCCACTGAAGAAAAGTATCTAGTGGATTGTATTTTCCACTCAGGATAGCCAAGTAGACCACAGGTATTAATGCTACAAGTGACACTATGATGATGGAAGAAAAACCCCTTACTTTTATGCTAACTCAGGACCACATTTTAGCTTAAGCCAAGTGGTCCTGGAGAGGAAACCAAGAGGTAGACACCAGGTTAGAAAAACAATGACTTCTTCTCTGTTGTGTTCTGTGGTCGTTTTATTACCCTCTACATTTTTCCGCTCAAATTGTATTTATACTAAATACACTTGCTTGCATTAGACTTACCCTCTACTTCCCCAAAGTGATTAGATATATCAATTATAAAAATAAGAATGCAATAGGCATTTAATTCAGTGGCAACTGTAATAATAGTGCTTAAAGTTACTCACTAATCAGGTTCTCAGATACCATCTCCCTAGTTTTATAGCAACTCCTAACCCCACAAAAATAAACTTCTAGCCTTGTACTGTTCAACCCAGGTTTTATGCACCATATAGGATGCCAAGATAACTCCTGCCCAGACAATAGCACCCCAGCCCAAACCTAAGACTTTACCGAGACAGGCAGAGAGAGAGAAAGAGAGAGAGAGAGAGCAAGGAAGAAAAGTCATTAAGTAATGCTTCATCAATGCTGACCTTGTTGCTCAATGTCTGCTTCAGTTTTTGAAGAACCTGGTGCAACAGGAAGGGGTCGAGGTGGCCTGGGCTTTGGAGTGGGAGGTGAGATCTTTTTCCTTCCAATATATTCCACATAAGTCCCCGGGAAGTCCCCCCTCTCCCCAGTGGTTTCATTATAGCCATTTAACCAGCCAATTTCTTCTGGCCGGGCTTCCTGTCCATCACTGAATCCATGTGCAACCAAGGACCCTTTGTTCACAGTTAGTATGTCTCCCAAGTGTAGGTCGATGTCTTCCTCTCTTTCCTTTTTATAATCATACAATGCTCTGTACTGGTAGCCCTCAGCACTCATGTTTGCAGATGTTACCATGCAATGGATGAGTCAGATGGAACACCGCAGTCTAAGTTTGCACTCTGACAGAAAGAGAGTTCAGAGAGTGTGTTAGAATTCCTAATAGGTGTCCAGTGGAGGACACAGGTCCACTCTCCCAAGGCTTAAGAGGAGAGCTGATTGGCCATCCGGCTGTCCATCTGTCCTCCATCAATGGTGTGACTGCAGACAGGCTCTGCTTCCTTGGTGTGCCACAGTCCCCCTGGTTTTCTTCTCAGTAACTTGCCAACACACCGACTCCAGGCTGTCTCTCACGACGAGGCCCAATCCTCTCTGATGTTCTTGTCACACTGTCCATCTGTTGTCTGATTTTACTGTTGCACTCCACACTCAGCTTCACCTAGCAAGGGAAAAACAAGACTTATAAACGAACATCACACTTTGCCATCTGTGTGAATCTGAATTTCTACTTCCATTGACCAAGTATTTAATCAATTTAGCAGACTTGCACAGGCCAGTGTGGGGCTGCATGAGAGCACACACCACTAAGATTAGTAAGACAGTCCTTGCCTTCTAAGAACATGGGGCGGGATGGGAGGAGGGACGTTGGCCTGTGGCAAAGTCTCAGAGATAAGACTAGTACAAAAGGAACCAAAACATTAGGTCAAAGCTGTAACAGAGCACACACTAAATGCTATGGGGATCAAGTGAGGGAGATGTCACATCTAATTGTAATAATATGAAGACAAGAGTGGAATTTGTGGCATGATCCTAGGTACAGAGGTGAGTAAACATTAAATGTTACATTCTGGGAAGAGCTAGAACAGGCAGTTCGATCCCTCTGAAGCCAAAGAGGGAACAGCAGACCTGGGCTGGAAAGACAGGTAGGAGCCATCTGACACCACACATGCCCGTTGAGTGTGTGGATGATCCAGTCCACAATGTGGACCTCTGGAAGGGCAGGGAGAAAGGGCAACAGGGGACTGGAGCTGCACCTGGGGAATCTCAATCTAACTTACCACGATGCATGGAGGCACTGGTTTGGGGCAAGAAAAGAGGTGAAGAAAGTAAAGAAAAGTGTGTTGCAGCAGTCTGGACAAGTGGCCAAGAGGGCATGAACCTGGGAGGAAGTGGTAGCAGGAATGGAAAGGAAAGGGCTGAAGAGGTATCCCAGGGGAGAATGTGTGGGAGGTGGCAAATGCTTAAATGGGAGCAGAGAGAGAGAGGGAGAGGGAGAGAGGCAAAGGGTGTCTGATCCTCTGATCCTGCATTACTATTACTGCAAAGAATATTGTGTCAATACCAGGCAAAGGGAAGCCAGGAGACTCAATGGACTTACAGTGAAGCAGGCCTCCACTTGCTGGGGTACTAGTGGCTGGTTAAAACCTGGGCTGTGATTCAGGACAAGGGACACAGGGATTTGGTAACAATCTGTAAATAAGGCAAAGCTGAATTCAATGAAATATGAAAGCTCATCAAAAGAAAAAAAGTTTAAAAATCATCCAAGGATCACACATTGAGGTTTGATGAACCCAAATGAGAAAGTCAAGGACCAAAGGCAATGCCCTGTCCCAGAAACACAGGACAAGAGGTATCAGGGAGCAACAGGTGATGCCTACAAGTGAGTAAGTCCTGTGTAAGCATCCACACGGGGGAGACCAAGTCAAGGCTAGCAAACCTGAGTTCTGCTCATTGTGGAATCATCACTGACTTTCTGAGAAAGCAGATTCAAGTCTGGTAGTGAGGACAGTCACAAGATTTCCAGGAGTTAAGAAATCAGAGGAAGTGACTATAGTTGCTGTAGAGTACTCACTAAAGTTACCTTACTGGAGGGGAGGTGGGTAAGGAAAGTGTTTTTCTTTTTGTTTTTAAGCACAGAGGAAGCACACCACTGGAGTCAAAGACTCCATAAGGCAGAGAGAGTGTGGAGAAGCCCAAGTGTGCAGCTGATAGGACGCATGACACACACTTTGCACATCATTCATTTCCCACCATTATCTTTATTATAAAGTGTAAACGCAACCAAAAGACTTCAGTTAAATTGGAAGCACAATAAAGCAATAAAAACAAGAGCCACACAATTTCAGGGTGCTATGTCAAAGAGAGCTTTTATAAGTTTTGAAGAGTGAAACACTTCAGAAGTTTAATATTATAGGTACTCTTCAGTGTAGGCAACAGAAGAAGCCAAATTTAATCACAGACTAATTGTTATGTTGGCATTCAGAAGTGTAAAGTATTCAACATTACATGGTTAAAGCCTCTTAGCTGTAATACAATAGCACTCTTAGGAGAGATACATATTAAAGGAAGCAAAAACAAACACTGAAAGTCTTTGTGTATAGAGAATATTAATTTGGGTACTCTACTTTGCATTTCAGTCATCAGAGAAAAAAAATTAATGCAGCCAGCGGAGCATATGAAAAAAAATAAGCTATATTATCTGTCTGAAGAAAGCCTCCCCTTCTGAAAGATCCAAAATCAAATTAAATATTCCTTGCATAAATTCACACAAAAATGTAGAGCTAGCAAATCTCATTTTTAGTACTAATGTACTCTGTACAAAAGAGACACAGAGCTCTAAAGAACACGGAAATTTACATATCCCTAAATGCTTGGAAACCAGGCAATATGCCTAAGAATAATTTAATTCTTCCAAATCTGCCTTGAAATTTTTGTTAGCTTTTCCTGGCAATGTATGTATGTCTTTTTGGAGGGGGAAAAAATCCTAAACTAATAGTCTGGACAGATCTGTATGCTAGCTGCTTCTGCCTAGCACTTCCTCAATTTAAACCACCCAGCAAGCCAGTTCAATGGGATTCTTAACAGAAGGGGAATTATAATGATTCTTCACCCCTGCCAAGTCTCCCAGCAACCATCAACCAAGCCTCTGTTCACAGCACACCTATGCAGCTATGTACACCCCTCACTAGGGGACACTACAGCAAGAAAAAGCTCTGTGACTTTTCAAATTCAGCAAACTGAAAACTATGCTTGAGTCTTTCTGAGGCTAAATCTGTACACAGAGCAAAAGAACCCAGAGGCACCTAACCTAGAGGCTCGACTCCAGAGAGATCCCCACCATACATGCAGAAACCTAGGAGTCTCTACAACAGTCTCTTCTTGCCACTTGTCAGAAGAACCTCACTTCTGTGTAAGAAAAATCCAGTGCAAAACTTTCAGTCCTAGTCTATTACAGGAGGCCTAGATCTTCTATGACTCTAGGACTGTGCATAAAACATACCATACCTGCCTCTTGAGACTCCACAATCATGGCCAGGAAGATGGATGCAGACAGGGCAGGTTAACTGTTTCAAGGTCAGCCATGATTCAGAGCAATGTTGTAAAAGATGAGGGAGAACAGACCAGTCATTTATTTGGGTGGGGACTTGTCCACTTGTGGCTTGGTTCAGAGAGAACTTTGCTGGGCAGAGGAGGCAAGTACCTCTGCCTAACTGCACACTGTACACTTTCTCCTGACTGCCACACCCTTTTTAATGACCGTCATTATCATCAAATACTTATTGGAAGTTGTAGGTATTAACCACATTCAAGCTCCAATACAACCACATAAGGTGGCATTACCCTTATTCTCACTCTACATATGAGAAAATTGTGGGGCAGAAGTTTATCTTGGACATGATTACACTCAGCGATTGAGAGGTAGAACCTATATCTACATTTAAGTAGTACGGCTCCAGAACCCCCACTTTACCACCATTAGAACCTACTGCCTGAACTCTACTTGCTTGGATAACCAAGGGCAGCCTGCGTACTCCATGTCGGTGATGTCAATGATGCAGATCCCTTGCCTTGCCCAAGCTGCCCTCACAGACCAAGCTTGAATGTCTGCCTTTATTCTCAGACAGCACCCTCACTGATAGTCTTTGGCTCTCACAAAAAAATAAAATGAAAAGCCATTATGACTCGGCAGAGGTTTCATCAAGTCCAAGACTTAGCATCACGGCCATGCAAATTTTCTTCCAAAGTGACTCCATTAAAATACATCCTTGCCTAAGAAGTCCATAAACCAGTAAATAAAAAAACTGCTGGGCAAACCACTTTTGGAAGGCTGCCCACTTCTGGAATCCTGCCCACTTCTTTCTATGAGTGTAGCTTCTGTCATCTGTATCCTCTTGGCATCTCTGTCCCCTGCCACTTCCCTGGGTTCCTCACTGCACAATTTTCAACAACTCAACTCCTCCCTGGAGCGACATTTAAATACTGATCTGGAGTTACAAGACTGTCACATCTACGGGACTGGCAAGTTCTCTTTCCTCTCACCCCCAAATTCTCCCCAGAACAGTGGAAGACACAGATACCTGAGGCACTGGGCAGTACCTGTGTAAAATTCCTGATATTGGGGCCCAAAATATCAGACTGACAGAACACATCTTTACCAGATTCACTAGATTATGCTCCATTCTCTTTGGTTAGATATACCTGCTCACTCAACTACTTCACCCTGATCCAAAATACTTATTTATATAGCAAAGGTTTTCATATGTGAATAATATTCATTATATACAGCTTAGTATTTACAAATAACCAAGGCAGTTTTGTGATCTAAGCTCCAACCTATGACATTCATAAGTTACTGTAACAAAAGGTATAAAGAAATTCTATGAACAAATATCAAATTAACTCACTTACAAAACATCGTATGCAACAGTTTCCTAAAGAGAATTATTTTGCTCCATTCTTTTAGCCCTTTTAAGGACTACCTGCAGCCCCAGTAATTGGAAGTACATTTTCACCCAATCTAATATGCTGACCAATTCTTATTGTTTCTTACAATCATTTCTGGCTGGGCACAGTGACACATGCCTATAATCTCGCACTCTGAAGGGCTGCACCAGGATTACAAATTTAAGCCCAGCCTGAGCAATTTAGTGAGACCGGGTCTCAACATTTAAAAAGGACTGGGGATGTAGTTCAGTGTGAAAACCTTGGGTTCAATCCCCAATACTGGGAAGAAAAAAAGTTTCTGATGCTTAACAAACACCAATCTGTGACTGTTTAATGTACAACTGTTTGAAAGAGATTTTCAGTTTAACCCCCTAAGCCCCAGGCATTTGCCAAAGAACCAAACAAAATTCTTTGGAAGGCCCCCTGATTTTGCTGACCTACTACACTACCCTTTTACAAAAGACAGGATTTGGACAATTTGATGAGGCAGGAATAAAAGATATTTTCAGATCACATAAACTAAACCAAGAATGCTGTATATCCTAGTCACGATTCTATACTGCAAAGAAATTAGCAGTTTGGTGCTGGGTGGCAGCACAACATGGGTCTTCAATAGAGGTAAGGAAGTTAAGGGGAGGGAGTCTGCAGTCCTGATAGCCCTACATCCCACCCCACACACCTAACGTGCCAGCTCCAAGTCTAGGGCAAGCTCCCCACTTCAATCTCTTAAAAAAGAAATCTCTTTAAAAGAAATCACTATCTAAAAATCTTTCCACCTACCACATTTTTAGAAATCATAAAAAAAAAAATCAAACAGAACAAAGTTAAAACATTCTAGTAAACAGAATGAGTTATTGCATTTTCAATTTAAAATAATGGACTCAGTGAATTTTATAGTATGTGAATTTCATCTCAATTAAAATAGAATGAAACTGATGGGCTCACCTTAAGACCAAATTTATAGGTATCAAATATCTCAATTCATTTTTTCAACCAATCAGCTAAACAGAGTGTGCTGCTTGCTTCCCTGTGAGGGGCTGGGTGGGTAGTCAGAAGGGGCTGGTGCAAGCCAGAAGTGCTGCAGGCCTCAATCCCTGCCCACAGCCCGTTAAGGGCAGACAGCATGAGCCCACAGGACACAATAAGGAGTCAGGGCTCTTCAGAAAGCCCAGTGACAGGTGCCACTGAGCACAAAGGAGAAGCAGAGAGTGACTCCAGTCCGGCTGCTGGCACCTTGGATCTCTCAGTGGTCAATGCAGAAAGGCTGAAAGAAAGCACAGTGTGACGTGCAGGGCTGAGGAACGGAGCCCATTGCCCACGCCACAAGGCTATCGCCACAGCAGACAGAGGCCAATCGGGTGGCCATGGAAGTAGACCACTGGAGAAGATGATCCAAAGTTTTGTGGAAAACAATGCTATTCCTTAAAATTCTTGGCAGGGAGGTCATATGAACAGAGCCACAGACAGGCCGCTGCACCCATCAGTGCCTAGATATGTAACCTTGAGCAAGTGAATTAAACCTCTCTGCAGCACAGTTTTATCACCTATGAGATACAATAAGCAAACTTACACCTCCCAGGGTCATCAGGAGGATTAAAGGAAATTGCACATATGGAGCAAGGAGCTTGACAATAAGAGCCCAATACAATTAACACTTACTCAGTGCTCACTGTGCCAGGTGCAGTTCTGAGGTATATGAGTGTCAACTCACTTCATCCTTACAATCACCCTAGGCACAATGATCATCCCTATTTTTCAGATAAGAAGAGAAGCAGAGAAAATGTAGACAATGTCCCTAAAGTTACACAGTAAACTGCAGCTATGGTATTCCCACTACTATTTAGTAACAATAGTACTATTAGCACAAAATGTCCCTGACTGCCATTTATATGGTTCGGATTTAAAATGAGAACAGACATCTGCCAGGAGTTTTCTCTCAAACCTCCTCTAAAGGCTGCATACAGCTCTAACTGAATCTCCAAGCTAGCTGAATAAAAAAACCTGCTGGAAGTAGGCAGACAGATAAAGGCTGAGGGTGAACTTTGCCCAACTAGTTCTCTCCCTGAGAGAAGCCCAGGTTCAGGGTGCCTCAGTAGAGGTCAGGGTGAAGGAGACCTGGGAGGGGGGAGGGGGGCAGGTGGTGAAGTTAGAGAACAATATTGCTCCTCAACAGTTTGCAGAGTGCTCGCTGGTCTGCCTCATAGAGAAAAAAATGAGCAGAGTAATTCAACTCCCCAGGGGCTGAAGGTGGCTGTGCCCTCTCGATGCTACTCCAGTTCCTGGGCAGAGTTCCAGGCTGGGGTCACGGGGCAGCCCAAGAGGAAGGCAAGGGGCAAAGCTAGCCAAGGCTAGGCATCAGGGCTGAATCAGCCCCAACACCACTGGTGGAGCCTCCTCACACTCTGGCCAGACTCCTGTGACTTCTATACTCTCTGGGGTGTTCATTAACTTGAAAACTATTTTGAATACAGGTGCCTGTGGGTATGTATGTGATACCAAAAACAATGGTGGCAGAATAAAATCTACAAAGGTGTTTTTTTTTTTCAGTAAAAGTAATACTATACTCATTCTATCCTTTCCCAAAAACAGAAGGGGGAGGAACCTAACATAAACTAAATGCACAAATGTATAAGTAATGACATAGTCTATTTTTCAGTTCATTTGGCTTAGTGTACATGAAATGCCTTTTAATTGCCGCTCTTAGGCAAGTTATTTCAATAAGAGCATTGGCAGAATCTTGGCAAGTAATCACATTACGGTGTAGTGGGTGAGGATGGAAAAAAAAATAACAAGTACAGTAAAACAAATACTTTAAACATTGGCTGAACATGGTAGCACATCCCCTATAATCCCAGCATTCAGGAGGCTGAGGCAGGAGAATAGCTGTGAGTTCATAGCCAACCTGGGCTACATAGTAAAAGTTCAAGGCCAGCCTGAACTTCATAACATGACCCTGTCTCAAAAGCACCAAAAAAACAAATTATAACCTAGATTTTTAATAAAAAACTGCAATGTGATTTATGTCTCCTAAACTAACAACTAAATCGAGGGCCAGGATTTAGCTCAGTGGTGGCACTGCCTGCCTTGAAAGCACAAGGTCCTGAGTTCGATCCCCAGTTCCAAAAAAACCCCAAACAAACAAAAAAAACTAAATCGATAACCCCTTCCATTGATTACTAACTTTCTAGTCTTGCAGGACTTCGCTATGATACGTCATGTTCTTGCCTCTACGGGCAAAGGCCTTATGCCGGGTAAGAGAGATCTGTGGTCAGTCTGTCTAAAACATATAATACATGGGTACTTAAGCATTTCTCTTTTCTTCTGCATTGTATACACCTCAAACATTAGAGAATTAAAAGTAAAAACATGCAAACCTTATCTCAGCTTGCTATATTGTACTTGCCTATTAAATCAATTTTTTCCAGTCAGCTAATTCACAATCTCTTTATTCAATAAGGCACATTTTGCAAATCACAAAATGCAAACACAATAAAAGCTGAACTAGAATTGTTCCTGTTTTAAGGACTATGTAGACAGTCTTTCAAAGTGGATGCCTTTTTACAATACTCCCTTGAAATACCTGGGAGGGGGAAAAAAAGAACTTTCAATCAACATACCAAACCCAAAAATTAGATGGCATTCATGAGAAAATTTAATTAAAGGAATGGCCATACTTTTAACATTATAAAGCTGGGCAAGGTGAATAGGTTTGCACTTAAGATTCAAAGCCCTTCCAGAAATCAGCTTAGGTGTAAGGTGTAATAACTGACATTTCCAGAAGATAAATGCCTACCGTCTCACTCCTGTCCATAACCAAAAGAATATTCCTGTAACTTACTGTGTCACTTCTGTTTCTCAAAACCAATTTTACACTAGAAATGTATGAAACAAAAAAGCTAAAGAAAACAATATATTTAATCAATGGGAAGTGAAACGCTTGTTTACACGAATTATACAGCATCACAGATGTGAAGACAGTGCTGTTGCTATCAGCATTTTTTTTTTTGGTTCCGGGGATCGAACTCGGGTCTTTGCGTGCTATCAGCATTTTTAAAAAAACAGATAAGAGCTGATAACAATATGTACATTGCAGAGTTGTTATGCAACTAAGAACGTGTCCCAAATTAAGATTAAGGTTAAAAATAAATGTACCAAGAACCGGGGATTTAGCTCAGTGGTAGCTCAGTGGTTCCGCAGCCTGCCTCACAAGCACAAGGAGTTCAAGCCCCAGTACCAAAACAAACAAAAAAGTAAATGTACCTAACACGTTGAAAGCCAATATTAGACACATAAAACTTTCTTCCAAACATAAAAATCTACAGGTTGCTATGAAAAAACTAGTATGACCCTCAGATGCCTACCTGTGACTGTCACATCTAGCCTCTCCACTTGGCCTTTTCAATTTAAGCTTTGACTCTGTGCCAACAAAATTTAGAGCTTAAAAAAATTAAAATATTCTTTACAATGAGCAAAACACTTGTAGCCCAAAGTTTATGCAACTTTTATACCTAGGAAAGCTATCATCTGCTTGCTTTTAAGTGGTTTATTTCAAGAACAGAGTAATCGTCAAAAAAGATGCTTGTGCCTTTTCCAGTGCTGAAGTCATCAAATTCCTGATTTGTACTTGAACATCAATCACCCCAAAACCTGTCTCAGAAATGAACCTGTCTGCCTACTCCAGTCTTTCCTAGCTAATACCTAACCTATCTTTAAGGTTGCCAAAACGTAACAGAAGCTAATGAAATATTAAAATGCAATTCCACATAAAGCCTAGGTCAAAAAGCTTTGTGAATATCCCGCCTAACAACTAAAACTCGAAACTCCTCACACTGAAATGACAATCTCGTGCTGCATTCAAAACCCGGAACTGCTTTATCCATTCCTATTTCGCACTGACTGACAAAGAGGAAAAGAACGGGGTGAAAGGAGGACCCTAAAGTCCTGAAACCCCCAAGTTAAGAGTGAACTCCCTCTCGGACTCCAAGAGCGCCGCAGCTCCTCCCGGAATAACCTTTCCGGTCGTCACAGCGCCCGAAGCAGAATTCCCCCCAAATCCAGTTCCTACACATTCTGCATTCAACATGTAACAGCCATTCTGCTCACATCCTTGCATTTTCATGCTCAAATTCTGGTTCTCAAAATGCAATTCTGCAAGCGGGTACCGGGCCGGAGCTTTTCTGCTCTTTGTCTCGGAATCTGCCGGGCAGTTTGCCTTGGGAAGACTACTGGAGCTGCGGCTCCCACCCCCACCCACTCCCCCAGCCCCGATATTTCAGCTCCGGCATGCACACTCGCTCGCTCTCCCAGCCGGCTCCATATTGCTGGGCAGGTCCCTCCGGTCTTGCCCCGAGTTACAAAAAGCTGGATTTCCGGGCGATGCCGAGACCCCGCTAAAGGTGCCTCCAACAACCTGCCCCGCGCTGGACGCCGAGTCCGGCCCCGGCGACCGACCTCCCAGAGGCGCACTTCCCCCACCCCGGAAGAGGAGGGCAGCCAACTTCGGAGGGCGGGGGCTAGGGCGCGCTAGGGGACCTCGGGGACCCCGCCTGCTCTCCCGGGGCCGCGACCTCGGCTGCAGCTGGAGGCCGCGGGGGAAGGGAGCGCTGCTCTCCGAGGAACCGGCAGCGGCCAAGGCGCCCTCCACCGGGCCGGGCCCAGGAGGCTGCAGCACGGCGACAGGGAGACCCTCGGAAGCGTGCGGCGGCGGAGGGGAGCCCGCGCTCCGTGGCACCCCGGGGCGAAGGCGTCCGCGGTGGGCAGCGCCGGCTCGGGGGCCGGGACGGAGCCAGCAGCGGCCGCGGCGTGCATGGAGCTGGCCCCGGGCCGGGGAACGCTGCCGCCCCCTTCCCGGGGCCGGCGCTGCAGAAGCAGAACCGACCGCGGGTGACAGGAAGAGCGGCCGCCGCGCGTGCACGTACCTCCTCCCCCTCCCGGGCACACACACCGGACCCGCCGCGCCCCTACCTCCCCGCTGGCGCTTCCTTCCTCCGCGGGCTCGCGCTGCAGCGGCCTCCCGAGCGCACTGCTCCGACGCGCCTCCGAGCCGGCCAACCCTGCCCGTCGATCCCGGCTCCACGTCTCCGACCCGCTCGTCCACCGCCCTCGCCGCGGCCGCCGCTTCCTCCAACGCCGCTCCAGCTGCTAGCTACTCCTCTCCGTGCAGCCGCGGCTCCGGCGCCCGGCCCCGCCCCCGAGCCCGCGCCAATCAGCGCGCGCGGCCCCGCCCCCTGAGCCCGCGCCGAGCCCTCCGCCTCTGCCCCTCACCGCGCCGGGCAACCTGGGTGGGGGCGCCGGCTCCAGCCAGCCGACCCTGCCTGTGGCCTCCCTCGCCTTCGGCCCCCACCGTGGGCATGCCCTGGGCGGCCTGGCCGCTCGCTGCCTCCGTGGTGGAGCGCCGCAGCCTGAATCGTCCCGGGCTGGCCCGGCTGCTGGGCGTCTCCTGGTCCCGGGGCGGGGGTCTGGGGAGGGCGCGGGCAAGTTCAGGCCTCCCTGGGGACCGGCTGTTCCAGTGCAGCCCCGGCTCCCAGCAGAGGGGGTGGGGTGAGGAGGACGCGGAATCCTGGGCTCGCCATAGCTTGGGGGCCTTGCAGTTCCTGGCCGCGCCTGCACGGCCTCCCCAGTGGCGCTCCCGGGGTGAAGGAAGGGTGAAAGGGTGAACCGGAGGGACGAGTGCCCAGGCCTGCCGCGTCTCCAGGAGCCTGCCACCGCTGCCTGCAGAGCAGACGGGACCTCGGCACGGGAAGTGCTCCGTGAGGAGGGTGCAAGCTGGCTGATCTCTTCAGTCCTGAGATGACCGAGCAAATGTAGGTCGCTAGTGGTAGGGTGGGAGCTCAGATGAATTACATTGTTTATTAAATGTGTGCGTTGTAAAATGCAGATCCTTCGAGTAGTAATCACTACTTAAGCTGCTCAAGAGAAATTTGATGTTCAAACCTTCCACTGATAGATGGAATGCCAGCACTTGTGTTCTACTCCTTCCCATTAAAACCTGTGAGAGTTTGGGTTTTTTGTTTTGTTTTTTAAAAACAGCTCTTCCCACATTACCATGTTTGCAGATTAGAGGTCTGCACGGACCCACCTTGCTTGCCCTGAAGTCCTTTTTGCAAGTCTTTCCTAGTGTCCTTACGGAAAACTACTTTTTGAAAAGAAAGAAAAGCACTCAGACCTTTGTCATACTTTGAATGTGGTGATTATTTCTGTGGGCATTGGAAGTAGGAGAAAGAACATTATTGAAATGCATTGCCTATCTTTACAAAATATAGTCACTTTTAAAGGAGACAGCCTAATGAAAAAGTTCCACTTTAGGCTATTTTAGGCTTCAGGTGCTGCTGTTTCTGTTATTCCAAGATCTCTTGAAGCTGAAATACAAAAAAGTAGCTGCCCATGTCATGTTCAAGAATCTACTTTATCTAAAAGTAAATATGAAATTTACTAAGATGTGGTCTTCGCACCTACTATGTGAAATGCAGGGCCTCATTGTAATCTGAGCTTTGTAGATAGGATGATGTGTCTCACCTTGTAGTAGAATTACTTTGATCCAATCCAATAAATTCAAGTGAGACTGCTGTAGTGTTCACAGTATTTCCTTTAGGTGCAACTCTGGAGAAACTGAAAATCAAACCTTACCAGCTATCTCCTTTTGTATAGGCCAAGTTCCTGGATTTAATGCACTACACAATATAAACTCCCTAATTGTGCTTCCTTTTTAAGACAGTTTGGCAATTTATTTCCAGCATATGTTGGGTTTTATTTAATTTTTCCATCATATTTGAACACATAGCTTAAGTTCAAAGAGTGGCCCGTGGAAAAAAAAATAAGGTTCTTTTTCCATGTACAAATACCTAATAGATTTGTGTTTGTTTCATTTGTATAAAATTGACACCTCCTCTCCGTATCACTACTATTTTCTTTTTCTGTTGATTTATATGAAGTAAAAGCAAAAAGGCAACAAACGAGTATTTAAATTAGTCTTTGAGGTAACTTTTAGTAAAATCTCACTGGTAATTCCACAATATAACTTGCAAAAGAAGAAGTCATGTGGCAAGGCCAGGAGCCCTTTGCTTCGGCTGCCTTCCTCTCCTCTCTCCAGAATAGCTACATTAAGCATCTCTGAAGAATTTCCTGGGAATACCAAATTATCTGTCCTCACTCATTTAGAAATGCTGGGATGGAACCCATCGCTCTGTTTTAATTAGCCTTCCAAGTCATCTAATGCATGCTAGGGTTTGAGGACAATTGCTGTAGGGCAGTGGCTCCACAGCAAGCTGTTTATATCACTGAAACTCTAAAAGGTTCCCCCTCACTGCTTTAAGGCTTCTAGGAATACAGACGAATCCACCATAATAAAATGTGCTTAGAAGCCTATAAACAATTTAATCCGCAATGGCCAAACAGTTGGGTCTCAGGTAATGCCACCAGGGAGAATCTCAAAATGGCAGAGAATATACAGTCTCCAAAAGGATGCAGTAGTGTCGTGCATAATGCATAGCAGCAAAGGTGGTTTTGAGGTCAGATGTATGAAGTCAAGAACCCCCGATACCAAGAAAGGCTTTAAGTGGCTGAAGAAAGCTGAGAAAATAGCCTCCTCAGAGATGACCAGTAGGATACTCTCCTTTGCCATCTCGCGCCTCCTTCTTTAATAATCTGAGTGTTAGGATATGTTTCCCTTAGACATTAAACCTAAGTATATATTTTAGGGTTCAAAGCCAAAACAAAGTACAAATGCCTTAGAGGAGTGATGGTGAGCATTTTAGAGCTTTCAATGATACCAACAGCCTGCTGTGGCATGCATCCCATAGGTTTGCCACCACTGCCTTAAAGCCTTACTTTTTTTTTTTAGAGACAGGTCTTCGCTATGTAGTTCAGCCTGGCCTTGAACTCACTATGTAGCCCAGGCTGCCCTTGAACTCACAGCAATCCTTCTGCCTCAGCCCGCTTAGTGCTGGGATTACAGGCGGTGCACCACCACACCCGGCGAACCTTGCTTCTCAAAGTGAGGTCCATGGACCAGCAGCATTGGCACCTTACAAGAGCTTTAAAAATGCAGAATCCTAGCCCCTGTATCAGACCTACTGGATCATAATTTTCAGTTTAGCCAGATTCCCAGGTGATTCATATGCAAGTTTAAGAAACTCTATCTTAGATTGTGTCTTCAATTTTGGCTACATTATTGCCATTGCCTGGGAAGCTTATAAAAATCCCAATACATAGTCTGTATCCAAGACAGATTATATAAAAATCTCTACAGGTGAAAAGCAGGTATTATTAACTTTTAAATCTCACATGATTCAAAGAAGCCAGGTTTTAAGAGCCCCTGGCTTGGGGAATCCAGGTGGAACAGATGCCATCAGCTAAGCCAGCTGGGAAGACTAAACTTCAAATGGCTGGCCTTATAGGGCCAGCTGATGCTGGAGGTCAACTGATGGTCTCCATGCAGAAGAGTGGGCCCAGATTTGCCAGATTTTCCAATTTCACAAAGAAGTTAGAAATATAGTACAGATTTTTATGAGCAATTTCCCAATCATCAATTCTGGCAATTAAGTCAACATTGTTTTGAAATGTGTAATAGGCCACATCAGTGCAATACTTAGTGTTGTACAATTTTGTGATGATGTAGGTCATAAAGTCACTGAAAAAGAGTACTGGCTTGTTAAAATGCTTACTAAAGACACATGTAGTTTACATGTTCTGTTCATTAATATTGTAGGGTAGGCCCTTAATGTCTGAGAGTCAGTAAGGGGTGAGCCAAACACTATGGCTTTTTGTCCAACAGTTTCTGTTTTCCTTTTATCCTGTCTGATACCTGAAAAGTGTCTTAGCTACTTTTGGGGAGTGTCTTAGTTACTTTTCTCATTGCTGGGACAAAATACCCAACACCCACAAGTTAAAGGAAGAAAGGTTTATTTTGGATCACTATTTGTAAAGATTTCACGCCACAGTCAGCTAACTCCGAGGCAGGGCTGTGTGGCAGAGCGGCATCTCAGAGGAGAACCAGTCCTGACAGGGGAGGCAGGAGGCAGTGAAGCAGGGGTGGGGGAGGAGGAGAAAGCAGAGAAAGCTTGCCTTTCTATGCCTTTATACTCCATTCAAGTTACAAGCCTATTTTTTGGTACCACCCATGCCCACGGTGGGGCTTCCATTATCTACACCCTTAATCCACATTCACACACACTAACCCAGCCACCTTCAAAACTCCCCACCTATGACCACATGAGGCTTTGGGGTCATCTATATACAAGCCATACCATTCCACCTCTGGCCCCCAAAATACTCATGCTAATCTCTTTATGCAAAAGGTATTTATTTAGTCCATCTCTGCGAGTTTCCAAAATCCTAACAGTTTCAGCATTGCCGAAAAGTCCAAGTCCAAAGTCTCCTCTGAGGTTTAGGGCAACTCTTAGCTGCTAGCCCCTGTGCAAATGAAAAGAAAATTAA
The DNA here is from genome assembly GCF_053883595.1 of Heterocephalus glaber. NCBI lineage: Eukaryota > Metazoa > Chordata > Mammalia > Rodentia > Bathyergidae > Heterocephalus > Heterocephalus glaber. The sequence goes on from NW_028258336.1 coordinate 1,344,786, forward strand.
ACACTTCCAACATACAATGGCACAAAATAAACATTCCCATTCCAAATAGAGGGATGGAAAGGAATGGGAGCAAAACAAGCCCAAAATCCAGCAAGGCAAACATTAAGTCCCATAGTTCCATGTCCAACATCCAGTGTAATCGGTGGCAAGATGTGAACACCATAGGGCTTGGATGGCTCCACCTCTATAGCACTGCTGGTGGTTGCAGCTCCCATGGCATCTCTCTTGGGCCAACTTTGCTCATGGTGTGCAGCTTTCCTTACCCAATCCACATTCCTGGCTTCTGCAACCTCTGGGGTCTCCACTGCACCCTCAGCTTTACCCTCAAACTTTCATGCACTGCCCTCTCGGGGCCACACTGCCTGGCCTCCCAGGCACTTTTCTGAAATCAGGGTGGAAGCCTTCCTGCCCCTACAACTCTTGGATTCTGCATGTGCCTAAAACCAGCATCATGTGAATGACGTCAAGGTCTGTCACCAGCTAGAGTAGTAGTCAGGCTTCCTTCTCTTTTGGCTTCAGGGATCAAGTGCCTGGATTGCTGAGCTCTGTGAACCTAATCCTGAGGGGAAAAAATTCCCCAGACTGCAGCCATTCTGGAACATGGTGCCCTGGGGCTCTCTTCTCAAAGCAAAGTCTTTCACTTTTGCAGTTTTGAGGCCATAAAGGTAGAGCCCTTGCTGGTTCTTGTGATGCCCTTGGGCCACCTTTTTCTTTTGTCCTTTTGTCCTTTTCTTATATGCTTGGCTTTTAATTACTAATCTTTTCAGCAACCAAGTTCTCATCTGTTTCATCCTTACAGGGTGCAACTTTACTGGAGCTTTCTTTTTGGCCAAGCACACAAATTTTAAAATCATTCTGCTGGGCTGTTTGCTCATGATTCTCAATATACATCTGGCTAAAGGCCCCCAACAGTAGCCATTCCATGGCCTCAACATTAGAATGCCTTGAAATTTCTTCCACAGGATTAGTCAGCTGCCCTTAATCTCAGTCTCAGGCAAAGTCTCTGATCATGAGCAAAATGCAGACAAATTTTCTCCCAAAGCTTAGCACATATGGTCTGTAGTCCAACAGCCAATAAAGTCCTTGTTCCTAAGAGAGCCCTCCTGAGCCTGATTTTTACCAGCAGCATCGCTATCAGCATTCTGGGCTTCTGACCTATGACCAGAATTTCCCATCAAGTTCAGTTTACAGCATTCCAGGGCTGCTTCTTCAGTCTTCATCTCCAAATCTTCTCAAACTCTTCCTGAAAGTCCTTTCAAAGGCTCCTGAACTACATGGCCAGGTAGTGTGATAGCATTGATACACTTCTCTGGTACTAAAATCTGTCTTAGTCCCTTTTCCAGTTGTTGGAACAAAATACCTGACACCCCCAAGTTAAAGGAGGAAAGATTTATTTTGGCTCACAGTTTGCAGAGGTTTCAGTCCACAGTCACTCCAAGGCACGGTGGAGTGGGAGAGGGCCATCACAGAAGAAAAACAGTCCATGATAGGTAGGCAGGAAGCAGAAAAGAACAAGAAGGAGGCAGAGGAGAAGCAGAAGCAGCCAGCCTGTCCTCTTTCTGTCCCTTTATGTTCTGTATTCCATCCAGGGTACAAACCTATTTATTGATTGGCGCCACCCATATGGAGGGTATGGCTTCCATTATCCACACCCTTAATCCACATTCCCACACCCTAATCCAGCCACCTGTGAAACTCCCCATCTATGATCACATAAGGCTTTAAGGGGATATCCAGATACAAGCCATGAGAGGGAGAAATACAATCTGTGTATTACTTAGCTTTACAGTGTTATCCAGGTAAAGCACTATTATAGAGCAACATGAAAAAATGTATTGACTAGGATGCTTACTAGGAGAGTAAGAATTCAAAGGCAAACAGTGCTATAATCATCATTCTTCTGCTTCTTAGCTTATAAAGTTGTTACGAGGTATTAGGACAGGGAACTTCTGACTGTACCAGAGGGAAAGTCAGATCTTAGTCACAACACTCAAAAGCCTGCTTTGGGGACCCCTATCTCTTAACCCTTTAGTCCCCTGTACTTTTAGAATAAGTTTGTAAATAAATCTACCAGCACGATGTGGAAATGATGAGATACCTCGATGACAGCTTTAGTTAAATTTATTCAATATTTGCTCTCAAAAACACCTGTAATAAGAAAATTAGAGGGCTGGGGAGTTAGCTCAGTGGTTCCGGCGCCTGCCTTGCAAGCGCAAGGTCCCATGTTCAATCCCCGGTACCAAAAAAAAAAAAAAAAAGAAAGGAAAGAAAATTAGGCTTTCGTACCAAAAAACCAAAAAAAAGTAATCTCAGTTGAGTAAATAAAGTATGAAACATAGAAGCAAATTTTTGTGTTGTCATTTTCTGGAAAGCAAAGGCTACTTTTATACAACTCTAGCAGCTAATCAGTTCCCTGATACATAATGAGGCACTCAGTAAGAAAGAAAGAACTGAAGGGTAAAATGAAACTTGACACTAAGTTCTTATATTTGTGACTATTAAAACCTTATAATACAAGTGCTACTTCAATATCATGTCTGAAGGTCGGGTAAGTCAGAGCGAGACTTGAGGACAGACCAATAGGGTCACCCATGCTGCCAGTTCTACAAATTGTGCTAAACTGATACCAAGTATGAGGATAAATGAAAAGTCACAGGCAAGGAATAATGAACTTTGACCTTACATCTCACCATATAAAAATTCACTTAAAACAGATAATAGCCCCCAAATTAAGAACAAAACCTCTAAAACATCTAAAAGAAGACATAGGTTTATAAAATATTTTTTAGTATTAGAACACATAAAGCTTAAATGATATAAAAGGCAAAAAATCATCAAGTTGGACTTCATCAAAGGTAAAATTTTTTTTATCTTCTAAAGATGCTGTTAAGAAAATAAAAAACCAAATCTTGCTAGGAAAATATTTGCAAAATATATATCCAACAAAGGACTTGTATTTAGACTACACTAGAACTTTTATAATTCAGTAATTTAAAAAATGGTTTTAAACATTGGTCTAAAGATTTGAACAACATCAGCAAATATATATAGATGATAAACAAGCTCATCCTTAGAAGCATCTTTAATCATTATGAAAATGCAAATTTAAAACATGTCAAACAGATACCTGTATATCAAAATTTACAGAAGCAGTGTTCAATAACAGCCAAAAACTGGAAACAATCTAAGTGTTCATTAACATAAAAATGCATAAGCATGTGAATGTGATACACACACACATATGCAGGATGGAATATCCTTCATCCATAAAAAAAGAATTCTGACACCTGTACCAACATAGATGAGCCTAAAAATATCTTAATGAAATATGCTAGGCATAAAAGAAGAGATATTTCATGATTCCATTTACATGAACGGTCTAGAAAAGACAAATTCACAGAGAAGAGACAAATTCATCGAAAATAGAGATTGTAACATAGAAGACTAGGAGTAAGGATTTTTTGCTGAATGACTACAGATTTTTGTTTGAAAGGATGAAAAGTTTTGGAAATAGATAGTGGTGATGGTTGCATAACATTGTAAGTAACTAATGCCATTGAATTGTACAAAGTATTTAAAATGACAATTTTTATGTTTTATATATATATATATATATATTGCCACAAAAAGAATTTTTTTTAAAAAGACTAACTGTATTTAAAATACTCTTATGTTTGTTTTCTAGGTTCTCAATAAATGCTTGTTGGATTAAAAAATAAAACACAGCATGATGTTGCATGCCTGTAATCCCAGCACTTGGTAGACAGAGGCAGGAGGATCGCCATGAGTTTGATACCAGGCTGGGCTACACAGTGACTTCAAGACCAGCTTGAACTCATAGTGAGACCCTGTCTTAAAAAAAAAAAAAAAAAAAATGAGATAGTGCTATTCACAGCCAAAATTATACAGGTTGACTATGCTAAGTGTTGACAAGGATATGGAACATTCCAACTCTATCACACTAGTGGTAGGAATGTACAGTAGTACAATCAAGAACAAAGCTTGTTGGTTTGTTTACATTAAACATGCTTCTACAATAAGATTAAATTATGCCACTCCTAATATTTGCCCTAGAGAAATGAAAGCTTTATGTTCATGTTAGGATTTGTAAATGAATGTTCATACCAATTTTATTTGTAGTAGCTCCAAATTGTAAACAACTCCAAATCCCATTAACAGGTGAACGAATTAACAAATGATGGTATTTCCACACAATGAAATACTACTTGGCAAAAAAGGGATGAATTATTGTCTCATGTGACATGGATGAATCTCAAAATTATGATATTGAGAGAAAAAAGCTAGATCAAACAAACAAATTAACAACTGACAGCAAAATAAAAAAGCCCCCAAATGGTATTCATATAATTTGGTATTATTTATTTAAAATTCTAGAAAATACAAACTAATCTGTGATACAAAGCAGATCAGTGGTTACCTGCTGATCCACTGGGAAGCAGTAGGAGCAGAGTGATGAATGGATTAAAAGAAGGCATGTAGAAATTTAGGGGGATGAAGACAGTAACTCATTAAACTGTACACTTTAAGTATGTGAAGTTTGTTAAGTCAGTTGCTCCTCAGTAAATCTGTAAGGAAAAAAAATTTTTTTCTTCTTACAGCATTCTGTGTTTATCAGTCAGAAAATTATGATATACTGATTTTGTTAAAAACCGAGAATTTTCTAATACCTTCCAGAAAGTTGTCACAATATTCAAATATATTGATTTTGTAGCTGCTGTCCCCTTTGATAGGATGCTGTTGCCCAGGGTACAAGATGCACAACCACATATAGCAGTCTGAAAATCTTCACATCATACACTTCCTGATACTAGGGAAAATCGGAAGAATTGTTCACTGAAAGGTGGTTTTAATGAGTATGGGCTTAGAGTAAATGATGACAGAGTCTTTTTGGCCATCCTGAACACCCAGCAGAGTACTTCTCCCTAGAGAGCAGCATGTGTATACCCCTGGCCTCAGGAACTAGCTCCCTTGGACTGTCTGATAAACACCAACTTACTCTTACTCTCTGACTTTTTTTAATGTGGGCTTCGCACAGCCACCTCACTTTGATTAAAATTCTTTTCCAAAGCTTACAGTATGATCAGCTCTCAGCTTCCTGAGTTAGCACTACAGTGCCATGTCTTAGAAACTAAGTTTAATCACCCTGTGTAGACCTGCCTGATACAAGGCTTCCTCCACCACCATATCCAGACTTACTCTCTCTCAGACTGATTCATCCTGTGTTAATTGTTATATTGATTTCTTTCTTGATGTCACTTCATCCAGAGTTCTGGAACCATCTTACTCCAATAAGAGCAACACTCTTAGATCTATAAAGAATGTGTCTCCTGAGCCACAGGAGTGATTGTGAAATAGTACACTCTTTTTTTTTAATTTGAAAATTAGCTTGTATTAGAAAAGTGACAAGGAGTATAAACACAGTGAAAAGCAAGCTAATAAATAACATTTCTTGGTGATTGAACTAATTGGAAATTTAGCCTGTGGTTGATTATTTTCCACACCCAAGCCTCAAGCATTGACACAAATGGCCAGGGTGCTGTTACAGCTGTCTGGGTAAAAGGATTTGCTTAAATATGCTCTTGTTGGCACGGCTAGAATAAAAAATGAAGGGCAAAGTCACACTGATAGATAATGAGCCCTTTATCAAAAAAACTGTGTTGGACAATCTCACTGCTCAGAAAGAAGTTTTCAAAAAGAAACCCCAGCCTTTGTTCCCTCCACTGGAGTGGACCCAGAGCTGTCAGGGCCGCTAACAGAACCTAGCCTGGAGTAGTCCGACAGCCTCCTAGAATAAAGGAAACATATTACCCATCAGCCTCCCCAGTCTAGCTCCTATCACGTCGCCTTTTCTCTGGGTCCTGCCAAGATCTGCATGCAAAGAAAACACTTTGGATAAGGTAAGACTGTATTCTGACAGTACTGATTTTTCTAAAACCGCTTAGAATCTTTTAGCACTCAAAGCCCTTGTTGTAGGAATGCATAATGATGTTAGCAAGAATTTCTTTTCTGTGTTTAGGAATAAAATGCTTTTTGAAGGAATGACTATCAATAATTTAGAATTTTCATAGGTGCTTAGATCCTTTACTAATGTTCTTGAAAAATATACCTCATGTTTTCTGTTTTAAGAAGGGATTCATATTTATAATGGCCCATTGGATTTTGATATTTAAAGAAGGCTTTTACCAGAACTGTTTTATTAGTTGCACAAGCCCTGGGTTGTAGGCAGAACACAGATTGTGATTTCCATTTTGTGGATGAAGAAGCAGACTTGGTAGGTGATACAGTTTGGCTGGGCCCCATGCATGGTAAGCAAGAGAACCAAGTCTCCACACAGGCCTTCTGATTCTGCAGTTTAGGCCATTGTTGGGTGAAGCTTCCTTCTAGGTAATGTGCTCCTTACCCTGCACTTGTGGCCTTTGCTAGGTAATTCTCAGTCTAACTCCTGTGATTATTAACTCATATGTCATCCCCACAGATTGACAGGAAGTATTGGAATAGCCTAAGGAGGATTTGAGATGACCTCCACAGAATTATAGACCTCTGGGATAACTTCATCCTCTACTTCAGGAATTTACACAATTGACAAGTACTTTAAGCATCTAGTTTAACACTCTTGTGTTTCAGATGAGGAAACTGAATCTCAGGAAAGCTACATAACTATCTCTATGCTATAAAAGTAGTTGGTGCTCCAAGGCACACAGCTGGTTATAGACAGAGCCATGACAAGAAGCAAAGTCTACTGAGACCCAAGCCTCACTGTTTTAGCCAGGGCCCCTGTGGTATCATTCTGGCTTAGCTAGTACCTGGTAAATACTTGCCAAATATAACAGGCACCGTTGACTTATCAAAGAAAAGATTTATGACTCAACTAAATGATTACAGAACTGTCAACAATGCCCTTGTAAAAGATTAATAATCTTGTGCAAAATTCAGGCATGGTGCCACATGAAAAACAGGAGGAACAGTGTAGGGCTGATGATGCAATCCTAGGAACACTTATCTAACCCTGAAATACCATAAAATCCTGCACCTCTCAGTTTCTGCAGAAAAGGAGTGGGCCATCCCTGCTCCTTCAGTCACTGACTTTGAAGGGAAAAGAAAAGACATGTCTACTCCCAAGCCTTCAGGTGATCACGGATGCTTGCACACATTTTTATTCCCACCTCCGCCACTACCTCTACTACACCACCAAAACTGCATCCTAATATCCCCCCATTTCCTTACCAATCTCTGTGTAACACTAAAAACCTAGTATTCTTCATAAGCTGTACTCTTCATAAGCTGAGGCTCAGCACTGTGACAGAAGTGACTCTGCCATGCTTTTACTTCTTCATTCTTTTCTGGGAGAAAGCTTCTTGGCTTCTCAGCAGAAGGCTACAAAGTCATTTGTTTTAGAGCCAAAGTGGTATCAAGCAAGTGGCCACGGGAGCTGGTAGCTTGGGGCAGGCAGAGTGTATGTACTTGGCTCTATAAGGAGGTTGGACTGTGTCTATGCTCACAAGCAGAAAGCCCGCGAACAGAGGAGTTCATGTTTACACAAGCCAATCATCTAATCTCCACAAATGCCCCCACGAGGTGTGCATAATGCCAGTCTCCCATCTTATAGATAAGGAAAAGAGCAGGGCTTTGAGCTCAAACCTTTGTTAAAGCATTCTCTGAGCCAGGAGTCTACAGACTGTACCCTGTGGACCCCTGCTTGGTCCACTGCCTGCTTTCTAAATAACTTTTGAAGTTGTCTATGCTGCTTTCATGCTACCCTGGAAGGACTAAGTTCAATAGTTGCAATAAAGATTATGTGGCCCACAATACCTAAAATGCTTACTAGTAGTTCTCATATAGATTTACTATCTGGAGGACAGTTTAGCAACTATGTAATTCTTCCCCATTTGGCTTAAAGGTGAGGAAATAGAAACCTGTAGATTAAAATATATCCTTACTTTCAGGTTACACTGAACAGGAGCAGGGTGAAGACTGAAACCCACATCCCCAGTCCACAGATTTGTGATGTTTTATTAGTCTTGAGTTTCATGAGCCTCCTCGGGGGGAGCTGAAAATGAGTTTAGAACAAGACTGGAAGAATGACAGGTACCATCTAGAAGGTGGAGGATGAAGTTAAAGGTAAATACAGAAAGACAGCATAACATGCTCATAACAGGGTACAAAGGCACCCAAGACCAATCACATCTACTCTGGGAATTGTCAAGGCCAGGCCTGGAATTCAAGCCTGCTTGGACTCTCAGCTCCCAACTTCTCTTTATATACTAGAGTAAGTTGTCTATGTGGCACTAAAGAATGGATTATTTATAAATGTCCTAGCCATATAGTTTAGTCCTAACTACAATGTTAGTTCCTGGAGGCAAAGTCCATAGGTTGTGAACACCTGGGTGTAGAGTCTGTCTCCTTTCCCTGCAAAGAGGGTTTGCTCTGGAAGCCAAGAGAGAATGTTGGCCTGATTATTTCTTGAAGTTTTTTCCTGCCTATTCATAAAAAAGATATTTATTTACAATCATTTTCATCACAGTAATACAACCCTTATTTTATTTTAGAGCTTCAAAGGAATACACTATCAAAATCAGCATCTTTATGACTTGTCATCTAACATGTTCTATATTTTGAAGGGAACAAAGTACATATTTTCCAGATGCAATTGAAATTTCAACTCCTGCTATTTATCTTAGGATTTGGAGGAGTCCTCCCAATAGTCAAATGAGAATCAAATGAAGTAGAGTGCGTTATATAATTTTCATCTGCAGAAATGCAAATGATATTTAAAATCAACATAATTTCAAAACTATTGCATTGCTTTGTTGAACAATCATGTACAAATGCAGCCTCATAGTCCAAATCCTATACAAATCAAAATCTGTTGTCATTCATCACTAATATGAAATTTTAGAAATTTTGGAAACTGTAGTTGCCGTGTTAAATTTTTTAAAAAGCAGCCCGGAGAGATGAAATATTTGTAAAATCAGCACTCTTTGAATTATCTTCATTTAGGTCTTGTGGCTCACATACATTAATTTACTCAGTTGAAATTCGGGTTAGCTTTCTGTCACAGTAACAAATACCTTAGATAATCAACATATAAAAAGGGAAGACTTGTTTTGGCTCATGATATTAGAGGGTTCAGTCCTTGATTGCTTGGTGCTGTTGCTTTCGGCTGGTGATGATACATTATGGCAGGAATACATGATGGGACTAATCTCTCCCTTTATGTCTGGGAAGTGAAAGAGAGAGGAAGGGACTGGAGTCTCACAATCCTCTTTAAGAACACACCCCCAATAACCTCAAAGCTTCTTGCTAGGCCCCACATCCTGAAGGCTTCACTCTATCAATTGTAGCACTTGGAGGAATAAGCTTTTACCTCATAGACATTTAAGGGACACTGAAGATTCCAATCATAACAAGAGTTAAGGGCACACTTGCACTGTTTGCCTGGCTCATTTTTTTTCTGGTCTTGTGTCCCCTCCCCCCAAAGCAATCCCATTGAACTATCATGGGAGCATCTAGTCTGGCCGCAGTGCACCAAGGCATATTAATCAAAGTGGGATAATCAGAGCCCTTCCTCCAGGATCTGCTTCCTGGCCGTGGCTGGTTGGTCCAGAGGAGGACAGCTGGCCAAACTGAACCAAAGAGTTCTTCATCCAGAAGTTTGCATTTTGTACTTAGAGAGCCGGAAAGTCTGAGCTCTAGGACTAAAAGCCTCAGGAGCTGTCAGTCACTATGTTTCCTTTTATATTCACAAGAAAAAGAATGAAAGTTGGTTTGTGAGGGGAGAGAAAGAGGAGCAAAGCAGATATGCAGAGAGGAAGAACTGAGGAGAGAAAACTGTGAAGTCATGAATTCATGATTCTTGTTTTCCTGAAACCTAACTGCAGACTTATTCTTGTACTCAGTTACATAAGATACCTTTATATTCTTAAAATAAAAGTTTCTTTTGTTTAAGCTCATTGGAGTGGTATTGCTGTCACTTGTCACTAGATGTCTTAAATACACGTATGCAACAGAACACAATTTTAAGAACAACATGAAACAGAAATCGTTTTGCTAGGAAAATATGTATAGTTTCTGGAAAGTTTACTTGTCAATAAGGTCCTTCAAATTATAATTGAAGGGGCTGGGGATTCAGCTTAGTGGCACCGCACCTGCCTCACAAGTGCAAGGACCTGAGTTCAATCCCTGGTACAAAAGAAAAATTATAATTGAAGGCTGATTAAGCAAGCCAATGACTTAAGCTTAAGAAGTTCAATAGTAGTTCAACTCTTAGCCCATTTGTTGTTTGTTGTCACCATTATTATGGTTTGTTTTAATGAATAATAAGTAGCAAGGGCTGGAAAATGTATTGATGACCTAGAGAAAAGAGACATAAATAAATGATGATGAAATTAAAGTGTAATACATGTGCTACAGTCAAAGCCCCTTCCCCATTCTAACCATTCTGGTTTGAGTCCTTGTCCCTATGCCAAAAAATGGCCCAATAATCCATTCTGTGGTGTAAGCAAAGCCTGGTGGTCATTGGCTCTCCCTCCTCCTCACTGAGTCTGTCAGTATCAAGTATCAGTGTTTAAATAACCAGACATCCCTTAGATGTATCCATCTCTTTTCATCTCTATTGATGCTACCCTCATCCAAACTAGCATCACTTAGTTGTCACCAAATTGGTCTCTTTTTTGAACCCCCCAAACCTTTGCATTCTTCACTCCACAGTCCTAGCCAAAGGGTGCTTTGTGAAGTGTAAAAGGAATCATGGTATCCATCACCCCGCACACAGGCTTAGTATGCATATTCTCTTGTAAACATTCTAGTGGCTTCCCATTCCCAAGGTCAATAGCCTAACCCATGTCTTCACAGTAAAATCACCCAGAAGTTGAAAAAAAAATACCTATGCTTCTCACTTCCAAAAATTTGGATCAACTTATTGTAGAGTGGAACCATTTATCAGTATTTTCTGATGCTCCACAGATGACCCCGACATGCAATGGAAAGAGCTACTCTAAATAGGCCCAATTTCTGAACTTGAGTGTAACACCATCTTGCCCTACCCTCTGTTCTTCCTTTAGCGTGGTGTATCCCCACCCTCTGTTCCCCAGCCATGCTGGAAGCTCTTGGCTACTCAAAGCCTTGCCCTTCTGGCTGCCTCAGGCCTTATCCTGAGGGTCCCGCTCCCTCTCCTGCAGCTCTGAGCTGGGTATCAGGTCCTGGAAAACCTCCCCTGCCCTCTCTGGCTGCTCCGTTCCCATTTCAGGCTCCTCACATGCCATGTCCTTCTTTTGTGGCACATGGCACCAGCTAGTTTTACATTTATGTGTCTTCTTTGGATAATGTTTGTCTTTCTCACCAGACTATAAGCTATGTGAGGGCAGGGGCCATGTTTGCTTTGCTCACCACTATCAGACCATATCCAGGCCTACGCCTTCGAGGGAGGCTTCTGCATATGTGCTGAGTAACCAAGTGGGGCAAGGGTTATTCCAAGGGCTGTACCATTAAAATTCAGCACCAAGATTCTTGTTACCAAAGGAACAAAAAGTCTGAGGGAAAAGTCAAATATCAAGTGGAAAAGTTGGGGCAAAGCTTCGAGAAAGGAGGGCTTGGTGGACAGTTGTTCAATAGGGTGAATGGAGTATAAAATACTCAGGACAGCTGGCAGGTCTGGAGGACAGGGCTCTGGGCCACCAGCTCTGGTCTTCTACTTCATCCGCCATGGTCCTCTTCCTGGAACTGAAGTATGTAGCTGGAGAGCAGAAAGGACCACCTTTGCCCAGCAATGCCTGGGGACTTGGTAGGGCAAGCAGCACCCTAGGGGTTCACTGGGGCAGACTGTGGCCTCATCTGGGTGAGGGAAGACTCAACTAAGAGAGGTGAAGTTACTTCAATGGTTAGACTTGGAGCCAACTTCCTAGCTTCAAACCTTTGCAGGTATCCCTGCAACTTATTTGCTAAGTGACCTTAGGACAAGTGCCTGCTTCCAAACTCTAGCATGGGGAAGACAAGAGTACTTACCTTATGGCAGGGTAAGTATAAATATAATGAACGCTACTAAGACAAGCATGAAGATCCTTCCCCCACGAGGTCCTACGCTAGATGACATGCAGTTGGAGCGTTGCCAGTACTGCCCTTAACCACTGTACCTGCAGCCCTCATTGTGCAAGCCATTGAGGGAGAAAAGGCTCCTGGTTTCTGAATGAGACCAAATTAACGATTCCTGAATTTTAGATAAATCATCACTATATCCCAATTGATCCCACTGTACAGATGGTTTACTTTCCAACTGCAGGCAACAAAATGGCATTGAATCTCAGAATGTCTGTGCAGCTCTGCTTTATTCTCTGTGTTACCCCAGGAAGCAGGCCTGATACCTCTTGAAGTGAATATGGAGAGCTCGCACGGGCATTTCTTCACTGGGACACCACTGAGGGATTCATGGTAGGTCGACTTACTCTTCTCTCCTTGGTTCCCCATTATCCTCACATATCATATTTCCAGGAACAGCAATAAAGGGGGCATCCCATTTATTCCCCTAAAATGAAATACTCTAAGTGTACAGTAAAACATGACACCTATTGACTGTATTATGCATCCTTCACCAAACAGGGTTAACCAGAATGTCATTTCTGTTACAACCATTCAAATTCTGCCTGAAATCCCAATGTGATTAATGTTCAGGGGAAAAGCAGAGTGATGAGTAATTTGAAGTATCAATGTACCTGGATCATGGAGCGCCCAGATGTTTGGCTGAGTAGCCCTCTGGTTATGTCTGGGACAGTGTTTCTAGATGAGATGCACATTTGAGTCAGTAGATAAGTAAATCAGACTCTCTCCCTAATGTCAGTGGGCCTCATCCAATATGTTGAAAGCCTCAGTAGAGCAAAGATCCTGGCTTCTAATGAAAGAGAGTTTCCTCCTGCCTGATTGACTAGAGCTGGAGGATCTTTTTTTCCCTGTCTTTAGATACAAACTGAATCACCAGCTATTCCTGGGTCTCCAACCTGCTGGCATTTGACCTATACCATCTGCTCCCCTGGTTCTCAGGACTTTCAACTGGAGCTGCACTTTGGCCCTCTTGAGTTTCAGTTTGCTGACTTCAGGTCCTGGGATTTGTCAGCTTCCATAATCACATGAATTAATCCCTTGTGATAAATAATTTCATTATATATACACACACATACCCCCCGCACATGTCTCTGAAGAACCCTAATTAATAATACAAGGAGCTTGGAAGGCTGTTTTGCCTTAGTAAGTTCAAGAGGCCAAAAGTTAATGAATTTTTTTACTTGTTAATTAAGACTCAAGAGTTTTTAAGAGAAATTCTGACTCGTGAAGGCAAATCACTTCCTGTATACTGCTGTAGTTAAAGAAGGAGAATTAAAGGCTGGGTGTATTGTGCATGCCTGTAATCCTAGCACTCTGAAAGGCTGAGACAGAAGTATCACAAGTTCAAACCCAGCCTGGGGAACTTAGTGACTTAAAAGAACAATAAAAGGGCTGGAGATGTAGCTCAATATGAAAGCCCTGTACTCAATTCCCAGTACAACAAACAAACAAAGAAACAAACAGAAGGGGGGGGGAAGAGGAGGAGGAGGAAGAGGAGGGGAATTAACTTAAACCAAGTGCTCATCATCAGCCAGCCACTTACACTAGCATCAATGCAATTCAATGAATTCAGGATATATTTAATGGCTTCAAAAATTAGTATAAGAACAAGTTTCAGGCACTAGTTCTTTCATTTGCCTTTCTCAATAAACATGGAATTTACTAAATAGCAAAAACCTTGAATGCAGTAACCCTAACACAAGCCAAGGCATGAGCCTTCTGTCTAGAGAAGCTACGCAAACTTCCAGGGGGCAAAGTGTGATTTCTCCCCTTGTGTTAATCAGGCAGTGGTCACTTTAAAACTATTCTTCCTACCTAAACTGCATCTTTGTAATGCAGAGTAGATGACTGGACATTCTGTCTTCCTGACCCCCAGGGCTGGGATGGCTTACAACACAGTTTGTTGTTGTGGAATACAATAGGCTGTGACCACAGGTTTGGTTGGCTCAGAGATAGCTCTGCTTCCTCGTAGACTTTCTAGAAATCACGGGAAGACTTCCAGACTCAGCTCAGTCCCAGATGCATAAACTACAAGATTTTACTGGGAGACACGAAGCTTTCTTCATGTAAGGAAATTAATTTCTTGAACCTATATATAAAGTGAGCAATGTGGGGTCTCATGGCCTCCTGGTGAGATCTTTCTGGTCTTTTCTTAGCTACCTGGTGGAACGGACAGGATGGTCGGGAGGAAAAGGCTTCCTGCCAAAAGCAGCAGGCTGGCAGGCTCATCTCACCCTCCTATATAAAAACAGATCTACCCAACCCATCCCTGAAGTGTTTTGAAGTCATAGCCCCAGTCACTGACAAAGCAATGGTCGGTTATGGCCCAGAAGCAGGGACTAGAGACCTTGGCTTTGCCATTTGCTTTTACCACCTAACTTTTCTGGGCCTCACCAGGGGAGGAAGAAAGAAGAAGACAGGGCTGCAGAATTACTGAGACTCTTTCTTTAAAAGCCCCAAGGCTTTTGGTTATCTCCTTCTAGAGTGGTATTATCAGGAAGATAAGCTTCCCAACCTATCAGAAGTAAAAACTTGGCAGTCCTAAAGTCCCTTCTTTCCACCATAGCTGAGCTTCTCATACTCCTGTTGAGTTTAACAAACATTTTTCGGTACTTCCTGCAACACAGAATCCTGCACTAAGTTCAGGAAGCACAAAATGAACTCCCTGACTTGTGAGTTCTTAAGGAGGATCCATATAGGTAACTTAGCAGAATATGTGCAAATTTGTGTTATTTTAAAGAACACAAAAACACACACATGCCAGTTTTATTTTCTTTTATGTAAAAAAAAACCAATGGGGGTGAAGGGCGCATAGGTAATGGGGAAAAAAATAAGAACTAAGATACATCATGTTCAGGTACAAACACTCAATGATAAATGTAAATATATTGTATACCTAAAATGTACCAATTAACATATAAAGGAAAAAAAAGAAAATAAAAAACCCCAAATAGCCAGGGATTTAGCTCAGTGGTTCCAGCGCCTGCTCGCAAGCACAAGGTCCTGAGTTCGATCCCCGGTACCCCCCCCAACCCCCCACCACCACCTTTTTTGTGGTACTGGGAATTGAACCCAGGGCCTTCACACTGAGCTTCATCCCCGGTGACCCTCCCCTTCTTAATTTTTTAAATATTTGAGATACTAAGTTACTAAGGAGTAAGTTACTAAATTGTCCAGGTTAGACTGAAACTTGGGATTCACCTGCCTCAGCCTCCCAGAGTGTTTGGATTACAAGGGTGTGCCATTATGCCTGCCTTGAGGGCAGCTTTAAAAGGAGTCTGCAGATTTTTTGGTACTGTTTCCATGAAGACAGAGATACTTCAGTGATTGCACTGGAATCAGTTGAATCTTGTGATCGTGATAGTGATGTCAGAGGTTGGTAGAAAAAAGGCTATTTCCTGGTTCTCCTGCAGTGCTCAGGGGAAGCCATCCACCACAGAGCAAGTCTGACAGCCCACAGACACCTGAGTGTCCAGGTGCCCTTGTGAACAGCCCCTCTAAGCTCCTGAGACTCCTCAACTGCTGGGAATGGACACAGCAGCAGCCCCATCTATGACTGCAGCCCGGGTCACCCCTGACTGCTGCTGCATGGGATGTCCCTGGAGAGGCCTGCCTGGCTCAGCCTTTCCTGAATTCCCAACCATAGGCTGAGGGTAATCTAAAATGACGATTTTAAGAGACTGGTTTTGGGGGTAACTTACTATACAGCAACAGCACAACCAGAACAAAATGTTCATCAATATTATTCCTAAAATAATCCAGAATCAGTGTTACCATAGAAGCATTTATATTATAATGATTATTCAATGGATATAACCCATGCGCAGGGAGAGGAAGGTAACATTGCTACACTGACATAAAACCTTCATAAACAGAATTGTGTAGTGTTCTAAAATGTCTTATAGCTTTTAAAATGTAGCCTTGAGCTAGGTGGGGTAAGGTGCCTGCCTGTGATCCCAGGACTCTGGGAGGCTGAGGCAGGAGGATCAAGTTTGAGCCCAGCATGAACAAATTAATGATTTAGCGAGAGAATTTGTCTCAAAATAAAAATGGTTGGGGGTATTGCTCATTGTGAATGCCCTGGGTTCAATCCCCAGTTCTGGAAAAAACAAAAAGCTAGCCTTGAAATGCAGTTTAAGTTTTATGACCTAGAAATATAATATATCTATGGAACATGAGTATTCTGAAAAAAATTCAATTTAAGAAAAATGAAACAAGGGTAACCCTTTAAGTCATAATTCCTGTTGGTCTGCTTCACATTATCAGTGCTCTTCAGGAAAATTAAATTTTTTGTTTTTGTTTGAAGAAAAAAAAAGTCATCTTGAGTCTTTATTTACTCCAACCATAGTGAAAAACATTCTGGTCTGCTGGTCAGAAGAAAAATACTGGAAGATAAGAACAGACTCCTGCCTTCTATCCCCTTGGCTAGACCTTGTGGCATATGATCTTCCTATTATAAATTCATAGATGTTTTCAATACCAACAAGATTCAAGGGTTCTAAATCAGCTGGAGTGGAGTGACCTGCCCCACTCAATGGACCAAGCCCTGGTCTAAAGATACAACTACACTCACTGCAGAAAACATCTCTGTTTTAACAGAGCCTGCCTCGGGAAAGCAGCTAACCTTGCCCTTCATGTTGGTTTCTTTTTTTGCAAAGTTATAATTACAGCCCTGACCTACCTTAAGAGTCACTGCATAGGTTGAGGGAAGCTGCAAAGTGGTTTTATAAAAAGTCTGTAAATTAAAAATACTAAGTTAGCTTTTCAAATATGGTAGTTTTCAACTCAATTGCTTTTTTTTTCAAAAGTCAATCTTAGTCAGGCATGGTGGTGCACCCCTGTAATCCCAGTACTCAGGAGGCTGAGGCAAGAAGATCACCATGCATTCAAGGCTGGCCTGCACTACATACTATAGTAAGTTCAAGGCCAGTCTGGACTACATACTGAGACCTTTTCTCAAATAACAAAAATGAATGAACAAAAAATTAAAATTGCCTGCCTTTTGCCATCTGAATTGTAACACAGTATTCACTGTATAAGTAAATGTGTGTGTTGGGTAGGGTGGGTTTAGCAAATAAACATACATCTCACTCAGGAGCCTTTTGGTTTGGAACTAATGCATGGAACAAGTAGAGAAGCACCTGTTTTCATGATTGAACTAAGATTGGGTGGTATATAAAGTCCACATGGGACAGGAAAAGACAAGTGAAATGCTATTTAGATAACAAATTCACAGTGTGGTTCCTTCCAGTGGTGAGGCCATTCTTAATCGAAATATATTGAAAAATATCATTGTCCTTTGAAAAACCTTTTGGAAATAACTATTATGGAAAAAAGGGCAAGTCTGCATGTACTATTGTTGGTTTCCAAGCTGTCGCGAGCAGGTACTGTGAGTAAAGAGGACTCGGACTCAGATGGCAGTTCACACACTTATATTATCATAATTCACTTCAATACAGTTATCACACAATATTAAGGCTGCCAATTACCACGTCCCTGCACCTGTACTGCGCAAGTCCTTATGGGAGCGCGACGTTTCCTCCCGTGGGGTCAGAGGGTCCGATCCGTGGGGTCAGAGGGTCCGATCCGTAGACGAAGGGCGTCGAGTCGGCGCTAGGCTATCCTCTCTCCGCTTGCCTCGTCCTCTGGTCTCGTCTGGTCGGCGGCAATGCTCCTTCCAGCGGGATCAGGTGTGCAGATGTCTCAGTCGGTGGCCAGATCAGCAGATGGACTGGTCAACTGGTCGGTGGACGGATCGACTACTTGCTTGGGGTCTTCAGCTCCTTTTATACTATTCGAACTGGGCGTTTGTGGTATTGGTTCAGACTTATCACACTGTCCATTTCGGGGCACACCCTGTCCAGTTCGGGGCACACCCTGTCCAGTTCGGGGTACACCCTGTCCAGTTCAGGGCACACCCTTATCAGTTCCATACCGCTTAAGGTTCTACTTTCATATCTTATGGTTACACATCACTCTTATGATTATGTCATACTTAGGTTACAGCACTCTTAAAGTCACAGCACACTTTAGGGTTACAGCACACTTAGGGTTTTACAATTCCATCTTATTTCAAAGTGTTCTCCACACATGCTCATGAAAAAAAACACCTTTTAAACTCCAGTTGCTTCTTGTTGCTAACCCGACTGTGAAAACGTGTCTCATTTTCTCTCCCTTCACCAGTGTTTGTGAGGTCTCATTCTTCGCCACTTGGCTCCAAGGTTACTTTCTGTCTGGGACCTCCTGATCTTCTTCCTGTGAGTCCTTGTCTCCCTGCTGCTGGGTTCTCACAGCCCTGCATTCACTCTTCTGCACAAGCAATTCCAATGCTGTGCTCAAATGCCACGCTTACATCCTGTCTTCCCTTCAGACTCTGAGCACCACGGGACCAAGGACTGTGGCTTATTTATTCCTCTTTCTGTCTGCACAGCCGGGACAAAGCTCCATGTGGACAAGTGCTCAGCCTATGCCAAATGCCCTGTCCTTGGATCTATCTGCAATCATTTGATTTAGTCCGAATTTCTAAGACTGCCCCTTTATCTCTATGGTTCCTTTTGAGTTTTGATTCTAAAGTTCTTAACTGTGAAATAGAGATCACATTTGCTGATGCAAGGCCTGCAGACATCCATGTACATGTCTGTGTGTCGCATGTGTGCATATGGAGTCACCGTCTCCCATTTCTGGCTGTGTCCCTCACATCTACCCTGCACATGATGCTTTATTTTCATTCCTTCCTCCCATTTCCCTTTCGGAACACATATGAAGGTGAGAAAGCTTCCTCTTGCTACTATATTTGTACTTGCCAAATACTATATTGAATCCAGCTACAATTCTGCAATTATTTGGAGAAAAGTGCTATCTTTCTAGCACAAAATAAATTTTCTTAAAATCTATTCTATCAGAAGCCTATTCTAGTCTCTAAATATGGCCTGGAATCAGTAAGACTCTGTTTGGAGATTTTTCTAACATAAAGAAGCATAGG
Organism: Heterocephalus glaber; assembly: GCF_053883595.1. Taxonomy (NCBI): domain Eukaryota; kingdom Metazoa; phylum Chordata; class Mammalia; order Rodentia; family Bathyergidae; genus Heterocephalus; species Heterocephalus glaber. Next base: position 1,363,879 of record NW_028258336.1, read on the forward strand.
GTAGAAATACTCCAAAAAAGGCAGTATGGATTATTGCTTTAAGAATATTTAAGACCCTCTAATGGCATGGGAAATGGTCACCAGGAGTGATAAAAACATGGAATAAGGCTAATCAGAATTAAATTCTTTTTAGCTATGTTCATTTTTTTTTATTTCCATATGTGTACAAAGATTTGAAACTACTGCATAAAAATATTGACATGCTGATTCAAAGATCTGGAACTCAATTATTTTGCATTGTACTTCTTTTCTGCATTTTCGCAATTAACCAATGACAATGTACTTTTCTCACTAGACAAATACCATAAAACCCAACGTGATATTTAAAGAAAAAGCCTGACAGAATTAAAAAGTGAACAGATTAAGACATTTAAAAGAAAAAAATCTATTTTATATACCGTAGCCTGGGAAAAGGGAGCTGCAAAGGGACTTTTTATTGTAATATTTTATAATTAAAAATTTATAAAAGTTTATAAAAAACTTTAAATTTACAAGAGTAAAAAATAGCATGTGATGTTCCAGGTACCCATCGGGTAAGTTAATCAATTAACCCCACTGCTGGCTCTGGTCATCTATGCCTCACTATCTTTTTACTTCATGCAGTTCTTTTAAAGGGCCTTGGTTAGCCTTCAAGTGTGGGTATATTTTATTTTAAACACTGTAGCTTGGATCTTCTCTTTGGGAACACTTTACAAAGCCCCAAACCTTCTGGACACCCACTGACATACTACTGCATCTTGATTCTGCAACTGTGTACGGTTCAGCCCCATCCGGAGAAAAATCCTGTTGAAGTCCCTGTGAGCCAACATCTATGGAAAGCAAAGCTATACGATATTTATTCAACTTTTCTTCTGCCGGTTGGGTCCGAGCACAGAATCCAGTGGCCAAGATAAAGCCTGGGCTGGCGGGCCTTGGCAGCCTGAGCAGCCCCATTATGATTCAAGATTCGGGGTGTAAACAAATGCAGTGTTTAACAATCGCCAGTTTGCTTTTAATGTTTTATAACCGTGACTAGGGCTGGGGAAGAACACAGTAGTGTCTTCTTCACTGGAACTGAAGTCGAGGCTTTATTTAGTTTTTGGGCAAGCCGCACTGGCAGCTGCAAGGTCTCAATGGGCGCTTTCTAGTCCAGAGCGGGCTGCGGGCTGCGTTGCTGGGAGCCCCGGGTCTGGAGCCGTCCGGGGAGCCTGGAGTGCGGCGGGGGCGGAGGAAGCAGGCAGCCCGGCCTGCCCATCCCGGCTCCGTGACAGGTGCTCAGACAAGGAGCAGAGGGAGCCCTCCCCGCCGCCCGCTCCGGAGCCTGAGCTCCGCGTCTGACACTAACTGGAGTGTTTTTTTTTTAATTGCGTTTTTGTTTCAGGAGTCCAGAGCATTGGCGGGCAGAGACATACCCCGTGGCTCGGGTTTTCTCTGCTCAGCCAGCGCTGATGAAAACATTCACAAAGCCCCTGACTTTGCCTACAGACCAAGACTCATTCTGATAACAAACCGGGCCTGCTGCTGGCAGAGCGCCTTCTTAGATTCATGATGCAGTTCGAATGGGCAGGAGCCTTTGAAGGAAAGTCTGTAAGGCCAGGCCAAAGGAGATTATCTCCTCTTGATTTGGATTGATAACCCTGTTTATTATTAACTAACATTTACTGAGAACTTTTATACGCCAGGCATTGAATTAGGTAATTTATGTTCACTTTCTCCATTGCCGCAACCCTTTAAAGTTTTCTTTTTGTTGCTTTTGTTTTTTAACCAAAGAAAAAAATTGAGTTTCAGAGAGGATAGGTAATTTGTCCAACATGATTAAGCAGCTTGTAAACGTTGCAAACAGAAATCCAATCTTGTTAATGACAGTAAAGTAATTTTTACTCTTTCTAGGAGAAACATACAGCTTATGCCTTACAAATTTCAAGTTGAAGGTCTGAGGTGGTTATGGCCTGCAACAGGTGAGTTGGTCATAGGAATAAGAGCAAGTTAATAATTCAGATAGCCTAAAGTATCTACTCTTTTTCATGGCAGAAAATTCCAGGAAAATGCAGACAAAGTAAAATTAATTAGGCAGAGTTGAAAAAGCACCACTTCTCAATAGTTCACAACTTGGGCTTGGTGAGCTTGTATAAAAGCTTTTTATTTAATTAATTAATTAATTTATTCATTTATTTTTTGATACCAGGGATTGAACTCTGGTCCTTGCACTTGCGCAGCAGGCAGCGAAACCACTGAGCTAAATCCCCGGCCCAAACCTTTTTAATTCTAACTGCTCATTCTTTTTTTAAAAACATTAATTTTATTGGTACATTTTAGGTATACAATATAATGACATTCATCATTGGAAATTTGTACCTTTACACAATCTTTCTTGGTTCTTATTTTTTTCTGCATCCCCCTGACCTCCCTTCAAACCCTCTATCCCTACCGATTTACAAAGATTTTGTTTACATTTTTTCATTTTCTCATATTAATTCCATTCCCTTCTTTCCTTTCCCCTACCCCTCCCACTTCCCCTTTGCCCCTTTTCTTCCTATTTCACATTATCTCTTACACATTTTAGCTCTTATTTACACTTTCAGTTTCTCACACTAGAGAAACTATTCGTTATTTATACATGTGTGTCCTATTTATTTCACTTAAAAGTATCACCTCAATGTGCATCCATTAACTTTAAATGTCTCTAATTTCTCATTTTTTATGGCTGAGTAGTACTCCATTTTATAAAAAACCACATTTTCTTTATCCAGTCTCCAGCTGTTGGGCAATTGGGCTGGTTCCAAGTTTTAGCTATTACAAATTGTGCTGCTATAAACTTGGGTGCACATATATAACTGTGGTATGATTCTTTTAATTCTTTGGAGATGATACCCAGCAGAGGAATAGCTGGGTCAAATGGGACTTCCAGTCCTAGTTCTCTGAGGTATCTCCATACTGATTTCCACAGTGGTTGCACCAGTCTACGCTCCTATCAGCAGTGGAGCAGGGTTCTTCTTTCCCCACAGCCCCACCAGCATTTGTTATTGGTTGATTTCATGATAGCAGCCATTCTTTCTGGGATGAGGTGGAATCTCAGTGTTGTTTTCATTTGCATCTCTCAAATGACCACTGATCTGACTGCTCATTCTTATCTTATTTTAAGTAATTGCTCATTAATTTAAAACACTTTTAAAGGATTTCATGTTGGGGGAACAGTTTAAGATTTAAAGAAAAATTGAGAAGAGAGATTACAGAGAGTTGCCATAAGCCTTCTATTCAATTCCCCTATTTACATCTTAAATGCACATTGTTATAATAAATAAACCAATATTTATACAGTAATTGATGATCATAGTTTGTGTAAGTTTCTTTCGATTTTACCTAATTTCCTTTTCCATCTCTGGTGGCATCTGGGATGCCACATTACATTTAGTTGTCTGTCCTCTTGGACTCTGCTTGGCTTTGAAAGTTTCCCAGACTTTTGTGGGTTTGGATTACCTTGACAGTTTGGATGAGTGGTGATAATTGATTTTACAAGATGTAAGAGGATGCCCTTCTATTGGGATTTGTTTGATGTTTTTCTCATGATTATCTTGGGGTAATGGATTTTGGGGAAGAAAACCTCACAGGTAAAGTGCTAATTTATCACATCATATCAAGAGTATGTTGATAGTTCAACATGATTTATGACTGTTGATGTTGACCTAGATATTTTCACTGAAATAGTTTGTCAGGTTTTTCCATTGCAGAGTTTCCTTTTTCCCTCTTTCTTCACTGTATTCTTTGAAAATCACTACACACAACCCGAATCAGCAGGAATCCTCGATAACTTTTAAAATAGTCTTGTTCATTTCTTTCAACCTCTCAAAATGATTTATTCTTACTTAGCCTTATTTGATACCATTTGTGTTTATCAACCTCTCTACGTCTATTCTGCAAATTGTAACTAACAAATGGTAGACTTCCAGCGGTTAGATTATACAGTTCATTTTGTCCTTTTGTCCTTGGCTTGCCAAAGCCAGTTGAAGCAGAAATACTGAAAGAATTTTGCATTTAATATTTTCTGAAAGCAAGAAAGTGGTAGTCCTGGGGAGAATTAGAAATTGTTGGGTGTTCTGGAATTTGGTTTAGGGCCCAGTGCTGTTTGTATTTTTGAATAATAAAAACGGAAGGGATAATCTTTTCTGCATCAAAATCTGGGGACCTCTCATCTTTTATAGAGAAATTCGACGGGTGAAATGTGTTGCCCTAGGTCACAGTGGCAAGTGCCTTGACCCAAAGGCAACAGACCTGTTGCTGTGAGTAGGAAGTGGTATCTGCTACAAACCCAGATTTCCCAACCAAATACAAAGGGCAGCTGATTTCTTGGTGGTGATGATGAGAAGACAAAGATAATGAGAGAGGGTAGAAGTTTGAAACGTGTGCAGTGTCTTGTCATTGATGTCTTTAATACATTATTTGCTACAGTATTTGTAAGAGAATAGAAAAGTAACCAACTATAAATTCACCTCTTAGACATCAGCATACCTGTTATCTCCCTAAGCATTTCAAATTTTAATCAATTCTGTCTATGGGCTATTGAGGGCATTTTTTTCTTTGTACAGTTCTATTTTAAATGTTTTACAGTATATTTTTATAAGTTAAAAAATCAACACAAAGTAAACCATACAGTAAAAGAAAAAGTAAAACAAAATATGTTAAAAATATAACTAAATATTGTCTGATGGTCAATTTCAGTGGAGAGAAAACTGAACAAAGTTAGTAGTGTGCCCTTAACCTTGGAACTGCTGTTAACTACAGTCTGAGTGCCATAAGCTTCAATGTGTTATTAATTGAGGTTCTAGATTACTTAGGTATAGATTATCTGCAGTTCACATTTACCATTTTTTATTGTTGCTGTGAGTGCAAAAGTTCAGAAAGCAGAGTTGAATTTTCTCCAAAAGAATCTGCCCTCAAATCAACAATAGGAAGGAGCTGGCAGGCCAGACAGATTAGGCTAAGTTCACCCACAGAAGAAGATAAAAGATACTCCTCAATGGAAATACACTAAGAGATATTTTAGAGAAAGTCATTAATTGGCATATAGCTTTGATTTATTGTATCCAATATTCAGCAGAGGAGAGCAAATAGATACTTCCCAGTGATAAAGGGGTAGGCAAAGGAATCCCAGTCATAAATCTGTCACTAAAGCACATAGCAGTGGCAATGAGAGGGGATGAAAAGCAGAGATGTAGCCCAATGTCTCCAAGCTTTTTAAGACAGAAAATCTTTGGAAGTCAAAATAATTTTGTAGATATGAAAATAAGTGTATCTTATTATTATTCTTTCATTGGTGAAATAAAGCTGTATGTTAGGGCTGATATTAATCACATAGTCACACTACAGCTTCCATACACATTTGAAAAGCCAGACGCAGATGCATGTGAAGGCATTAGTCAATTAAGATTATCTATAGTGCTTGTTGCAGACAAGCTTGCAGTCAGTCTTGAAATTCCAAGATACTACCCTAATCGGGAAGGTACATGCTGCTCCCTCTACTTTCCCTGCGCTACACCTCCCATGTCCAATCTCTATTCCTAACCTCAGTCTTAATCTCCGAACTGTTCTACCTGGACTTTGGTTCCTAAAGATCCCCTACCTTCTTATATCTCCATAGGACACTTAAGAGGGAACTCCCTATGGGCTGAGATTTGACCTGGTTGGAGACCTGGTGTTCTTCTAAAGTCCAAGCAACTCTTGGTGACATTGGACATTCCTCCTTCTGTTGGTACCACCAGCTTACTGGATGGCGCACCAAACTGGAGAGCAGCAAGAGTGGACCTGTGTGGAGAGAGCTTTGGGCATCTTGATGCTTGAAATCTGTCCCTGCCTCCAGCACAGAGACAGCGAAGTGAAAGCAGGGTGTGTACTCAGGTTCTGACCCACTCCTGAAGTTGTGAATTGGTTACCCTGTCCTGTTCTGATTTCTTGAGTATGATACATGCTTTTTTTTGTCTTCAGTAAAGGCTTGGGTCTTACTGAGTCTGTCTTCTACCCCCACTACTTTGTTCCCCTGAGGGCAATTCTACCCTAGCTGGGGTTTCTCGGTAAGTCCTGAAGAAAGTCTAACACTTTCTTCTTTCTGGGTTGTCCACCTGATGAGCTCACTCCCATCCTAGAGGATAGAACCCAGATTTTTTTTTTTGGTACCGGGGATCAAACTCGGGACCTTGCGCTTGCAAGGCAGGCGCCGGAACCACTGAGCTAAATCCCCGTCCCAGAACCCAGATTTTAATACAGATCTGGGTTTCCTCCCTTTTCTGCTCCCCAACACTACAACATCAGAACCAAACCAAAGGCAAACCTATTCCACTCTTGACTGATACCCAAACTCTAACATTAGAAAGCCTTTACTTTAGGCTTCGACTTTTGGTAAAACTGCCAATACCTTTAAAAAAGAGGACTTAGGTTAAGAAATCAATAAGCCACCACTAAATGGGCTTATCAAGTCCTTTCCTAGGGGCAGATTTCAATAATGGGAGGATGGAAAGAGAAATGGAAACCTTTCTCTACCTACTTTTACCAATAGTCAGGAGAAAGCAAAAAGGGAACACAAAGATTAGATAAACTAAGACTAAAATTAGGGTTCATGCCCCATCCTCTCTGTCACTTCCTATTACCCCAATTATTTTCTAGAGCAGATACAGGCAGATTACTGAGACTGTAATTTAGATCACATTGGCAGTAACCAGAGCTAACAACTCTCACTATATTCCTGATGGTATTTTATGTGATTTATATCTAACAGTGGTGCTTTCATTACCTTGTGTTTAATAAGTGAGGAAATCAAGGCCCAGCATGAATAAATAAGTTGCCCAACCCACTTGTTAAGTGGTGGGGCAAGCAGTGAACCCAGGTAGTGTGGTTCCAAATTCTCAAATAGCGCTCTATGCTCCCGAGCAGCAAGGGGGAGCTAAAGCACACTGTGGTTCCACTTCAAGGGTTGCCTCTAGGTGTGGGACCTTAGGGCAGGTCATTTCACCTTTCCGGCCTCAGTTCCATCAGATGGAAGAGATCAGAGTAGGCAACCCTGTTCCAGCATTCAATGATTCCATGTGGGACACAGATGGCCATGAGACTTGACAGCCTGGGTAATTAATAAAGTTGAAGGTAGATTTTGTTGTTGTCTTCCCAAGGATTTATGTACTCAGAGCTGCTTATGCCCTCCTGAGTTATCTTCACTGTTAGTTACTCTCCATGGTGACAGTAACAAAATTGATAGGATTGAGTGCTTCTGAAACGTGGGGGTGGGGAGGCAAGGAGCTTTGGGGTCAGGTGTAACTGTGTTTGAAATCTGCCAACACTGAATAGCAGGCCAAGTTGATTGTCTTTTCTGTGCTTTAGTTTCCATATCTGCAAGGGTTAAAACATTCACTCAGGGAGGATGTATAGAGATTCAGTAAAAATAGTGTATGTGAAGAAACTAGGCCAATGCCTAGTACATAGCAGGTTCTCAGTAAAGTTGAGTTTCTGTCCCATTTTCTGTCATTCTTTTTTCATAACAGGTGTATATCAGTCAGTATTAACTAAAGAAACAGATATAACACAAGATACACAAATAAACATGAATTTACAAGATTGGCTTACAGTGGCCACCCACAGAGTCAGATGAGGAAGAGTGCAGAGGATCTGTCTGCATCCTGGAGATGGAAGGATTCAGTCAAAGATCTGGACCTCACTGAAGTGTTCCCTGAAAGTCTGTATCAGGAGGCCGATGGGTCTGCAATGGAAGGCTGAAGAGTTATGCTAGAAGACTGAAGGATCGGAGCTGCAAGCTGAAGAGTCTGCGCTGGAGGCCAGGAGATGACATCCTAGGTGAAGGCAAAGACGGGCTCCTCTGAAGAACAGAAGCAGCAGCTTCCTTCTTCATTTCCCCTTTATACCATTTAGGTGAAGAGTCACCCTAGGATGTGGGTCCTCCATACCCTAGGTTGTGGCATTGCTGAGCCAATTTAGCTAAGCTTCTCTTAACCAAACTTTTCAAGTTGACGCAATCTACCATCACATGGTGACATGCCGAACCTAAAGTCATGGTAGCAGTAGGGATACCACATGATCTCCAACTTTTTCTTTGTACCTAATTCCAAGATAGCTCTTGATATAGGCAAAAGGGAGTTATATCCCTTTTTGTAGACATCTCTCGAGGTATTTGCCTAGCACATAACAATTCTCTCTTCTTTAGAAATGGCTCTGGTAGATAGAGGCTTTCAGATACAAATAATAAAAAGCCCAACTTAAACAAGCTTAAGTAATGCAGGAAATTTGCTTGTACATAGAACTGAAAAGCCAACAGAATGCAAGCTTCAGGCAGGACTCCAAGCAGTGCAATGATACAGTAGTACTAAGGATGCGGCTTATCTCTGTTCTGCTCTCCACGATGTTGGATCAATATCTGACTCCTTTCAAGGTCACCCACTGGCTGCCAGCAGCTCCTGAAAGGAACCACTTATTTTCTCACAGACATCCACAAGGCACAAAGAACATCTTGGCCAGAGTTATCAGCAAAGACTCTGACTGAGCTGGTTAGGGTCCTGTGCTCTTCTATGAATCAATCATCATGTCTAGGCACAGGTTGATTGGCTCAGTCCAGGTCACGTGCTTCATTTCTTTAGGGAGGAGAGAGTCATATTTCTTGGATCCCAATGCAGAAATTAGGTGTTCTTGAAAAGGGAGAAGGTAATAAACAAACGTGTGGAGGATGCCTGACGAACTCTGAACAGAAGGGCACAGTTCAGGGTCACTGGAGCTGAGTTATTGGAAAGGCCTTGTTCCAGAGGATAGGCCTCAAAATCCTGCTGCTTTTTCTCAGTGCTTCTCTGCCTTATGTTATAATCAGGGTTTTGTTGTTCAATTCTTCCTTTTAACCTGTAGGTGTTTGTATTTTTTATTACTACATAACAAGCCACTCTAATAATTAGCAGCTTGAAACAGCCATTTTATTATTTCTCATCTAGGTGCAGCCAGGTAATACTGCTCTTTATGATATTGGCTAAGGGTTCAACACCTGGGGACTTAACTGTTGCAGTGCAAGACTGACTTAGTACATCCTTAGTTTTTGTTTTTTTGTTTTTTTTTTTTGGTACCAGGGATCAAACTCTGGACCTCGTACTTTCGAGGCAGGCACCAGAACCACTGAGCTAAATCCCCAGCAGTATATCCTTAGTTTTATATGTTAACTTGGTTAGGCTACATTACCCAGGTATTTAAACACTGATCAAACAAGTATTTTGTAAGAGTGATTTGCATCTACCTTTAGTTGATAAGGGGTTATCTTCGATAATGAGGGTAGGCCGTATCCACTCATTTCAGAAGCCTTAGCAGTAAAAATGAGAGTATTCTGGAGATGAAATCTGCGTCAAACTTGCAGCATTAGCCACATTAGCTGCCTTCATACCCTTCACATTTCAGGCTTGAATTTGCCAGTCCTCACAATTCCATTAGACAGTCCCTTAAAACCTCTATCTATCTATCTATCTATCTATCTAATTGGGATTCTCTGAAGACTCCAACTACTACAACATCTGAAGCAAGGATGATTGAACTGAAATGAAATGGGCAAAGCTGGGGAGAAGGAGCAGAAGAAAATGATCTTTTGGCCAACAGTCAACTATGTATTTCCTCTCTGTGTGTGTATGTGTCAAAATTTTCACAAATTTGAAATTTTACTTGTTAAAACCTTGTTAAATTTTACTTGTCAAAATGGGTAAAGAGTAAGAATAAGGTAGATGAAAGACTTATGTCTATCATGAATTGAATCAGCTCCAAATATTTCTTAATGTTTCCCTATGTATCCATGGCCATGCTTGGCACATTGGGGTCAGGGGTGGGGTCCTCAGAGTGGCAGGTGTCATCCACTCAAGCACCTAAGCTATACTGGTGGAGACAAAACAGACTCTGAGCAATAAAGTACACAAGCTGCCCTTTCTCTGCCTGTTGCACGCCTACTCATTCTTCCTTATCAGCTCAGCCATTACTTCTTCCCTTACCCTAACTCTATCCATTCCACTAGGCAAGATTGCTTTCTTCTCCTCTCTGAGTTCCCACAGCATTTTGTAGCCACTTTCACTCTCTCTTTTATGCTGGTGGATGATAGCTTTTTGTTATGTGTAGGCAGAATTCCAAGATGGCCTCCAATGATCCCTTGTACAATCTGCTCCCATTGAATGTGAACTCAGCCAGTGAATGTGATGAAGATTGCTCCCATGATTGAGATATGGCCAGGGGTTTTGCAGACATAAGTCAAATACCAAATCCATGGATCTTTGAACACTGAGATTATGCTTGTTGAGGCAGGTCAACTTTAAAAGAGAAGATGCTTTTCAAAAGAGATGTGAAGAGTGAGAAGGATTTGCTGTAAGGAGATACACATTTGCTAGCATGGAGATGGAGGGATTGACAAGACAAGGACTGCGGGCAGTCTCTAGAATCTGAGAGCAGCCCCTGCTTGACAGCCAACATGGAACTTCCATCCCACAATCTCCAGAAGCTGAATTTTGTCCCAACCACACATTTGTCCTTGGAATGGGATCCCAGGTCCAGATGAGAATGCGGTCTGCCTGCCAGCCACCTCAGTTTTAGCACTGTGAGACCCTGAGCAGGGCACCTATTGTGCTGTACTCAGGCTTATCACCCACATGACTATGAGCTAAAAATGAATGCTGCTTCAAGATGCTAAATTTGTGGTCACTGGTTACACAGCAATAGAAACAAATACATTATATGTTTGTTTTCTCCACCAAATTTTCATCTCCTGGAAGGTAAGGTCCTTGTTTTATTGATCTACACAGGGACCTCTAAGCAGAGTGCCTCACTTGGAGTAATGGCTTTATATGGGTTGGTTGAATAAATTAATAAAAGATAATAATGCTCCATTTTGCAAGACTGTATAGGCAATTAGAGATGAGGATCAAATATACTCAATTATTTCAGTAAGTTTTCTTCAAATACCCACTAGGTGCTCAGCACCATACCAAAGTCAAGTTCCTCCAAGATAACATCTCTGACTTTACCTTATCATAAAACAGAGGATTTCTAAATATTATGGACTCAGATATAGTTAGTTACAGTTATTATTGCTATTAGAGATAGGAAGTGTTATTATAGTTTAGATCTAAAATGTCCCCCAAAAGTCTCATGTATCCAGAGGTGAGGCTTTTGGAAGGTGACTGGATCACTGGGTGCTGTGCTCATCAGTGGATTCATCCACTGGTTGGAGTGGGTCATTGAGGGAGTGACCTGGAAGGGTGTATCCTTGATCCTGCTGCTTCTTTCTCTCTCTATTTCATGGCTGCCATGAAGTGAGCAGCCCTTCCACCATGCCACTTTGGAGTCCCCCAACTATGCACTGAATCCCCCCAAAAACATGAGCCAAACTATACCTCTCCTTCTTTAGGTTGTGAGTGTTGGGTATTTTGTCCCAGTGACATGAAAGTAACTAATACAGGAACTGATGGAGAAGTGACAGCAAGAGATAAGACAAGTCTCCAACCTTATTGTTATGGTTTGAATCTTTGTGTCCTTGCAAAATCCATATATGAAAATCTTTACCCCTAATGAGATGGTATCAGGAAGTAGGGGTTTTGGGGAGGTGATTATATCATGAATGTGAAGCCCTCATGAATAGGATTAGTGCTGTTATAAGAAAGGACAGAAAGACCCCTTGACTCCTTTCCAATGTGAAGACACAGTGGCAAGACTCCTTCTGTGAACCAAGAAATGGGCCCCCACTAGACTCCAAATCTGTTGGTATCTTGGTGTTGGACTAATCCAGGTCATAGCTTCCAAAACTTTGAGAGAGAAATTTCTGTTATAAGTTGCCCAGTCTATGGTATTTTGTTATAGCAATTGCAATAGTCCAAGACTTATTTTGAGGAATAACTTCATTATGTTCTTACAGAACTCCTGGGTCTCGTGAGTTCTTTCCAGCCATACTGTACTCACTTTCTGTGTGATCACATTATGTTTTGCAGGCTCAAGAAGTGAAGAGGCCATGATAGCCCACACATGGACCACATTGACCACGTTATTTTCTTTCCATAAGCTAAAAGGGCATCTCTGAATTCTCAAAAAAAAAAAAAGAAAACATGTTCATATTTTCAAAATTCTTCTAATATTTTAAACTGAGGTTTTAAAAAGGGATAAAGAGCTTTCTGACAGTTCAGGCATCATAGACTGAATTGGAAGACTTAGCCTACGGGGCTTGACATTTGACTATCTGGGCAGCAATAGAGCTTGCACCCAGATGAGAAGAAAATGACATGGTGGTTCAAATATGTTTTATAGTCCTCCCCGCATTGTGTATATAGATCTTGGATGCTGTAAGAACAAGGATCTCGAGGGTGCATGAAGACAAATAAAGTGAGCAACAGCCAGTGGCTTCCAGTTGGCTGGCCTGTTTCAACTCAGGAAAATAAAGGCATTGGTAACTGATTTGTTCTCCTCCTCAAACAAAATATTCAGAGGAAGAGTTTAAATGATGAGGATCTAGTGGTAAACCATGCAAATAAAAATCCCTGCCATGGAGAGATTCAATTTTAAGAATGCCCTAGGGATCCCTTTGGGTGGAGAATTTAATTGCATTTTCAGTTTCAATGTCCACACCATGGCCAGCACTGAACAGAGAGGACAATTTTTGCAGTGTTACAGAACTTTAAGTCTCCTGGCTGTTTATATTCACTGGCCCCATCCAAGGTCCTGTGTGGTATTCTCAAGGATTTGGGGTGTAGCTGAGGGTGGAGCACTGGCCCAGTCAGGGAGCAGCATCCACATCCTCTGTCTGTGGGTAAGGTCAGTGGGTACCCCGCACCCCCTCCTGTGTGCCAACCTCCAGATGCACCTGCCCTGTGTGAGGCCTCCCTAAGTACCTGCAATCCAGATGGCACCAAGGAGCAGGTTTGGAACAGGATGCTTGCCGCACCACTCTCTGCATAGGACCCTCCAGACTAAGGCTCAGTTACAGACACCTGTGTCTTTCTCCCCCTCCCACAACACCAGACTGGGTGCTGGAGCAGCTGCTGAGGCAATGGCCACGGGGTCAGCTGGAGAGCAAAGGTCTGGAAGCCCTGGGACTTTCTCATGAAGCACTTTTGGAGCAAGATACTGCTTCAGCAGTAAGTGCTGAAGCTAAAGGAATATTTTTCACTCCATCACCAGCAAATAAACAACGTCTATCTACACGACTAGAGAAAGACAAAATGTCTTCCTCTGTACAGAGAATGGTATTTTAAAGTTCTTCACATATGAGGAAGGAAGAAAAAGGATGAAGTAAAAAAAATAAATTTATAAAAGTGGGTACAAGAGTAAAGTTGTAGTAACAATAATTATTGATTGATAATTATGATAATGCTATTTTTCTGGATGCCTTTTAACATGTCTTGTATTTTCTTTTCTCATTCTTTTTTTTTGGTACCGGGGATTGAACTCGGGTCTTTGCGCTTCCCTGGCAGGCGGTGAAACCACTGAGCTAAATCCCCAGCCCTCTTTTCTCATTCTAAACAGATACATCTCTTGGACCTAATTTTATTTTTCGGTACTGGGGCTCAAACTCGGGACCTTGCGCTTGTGAGGCAGGCAGCGGAACCCCTGAGCTAAATCCCCAGCCCGTCTTGGACCTAATTTTATATTCTTGCTCATAGAGAGGGCATCATGTTTTATCAGCAGCACACAAATTTTTTTTTTTTTTTTGGTATCGGGGATCGAACACTGGTCCTTGCGCTTGCGCAGCAGGCGGCGAAACCACTGAGCTAAATCCCTAACCCAGCATCATACAAATTTAAATCTACCTTTAATAGAGATCTTTTTCCTGAAAACAGTGCTGGAAACAGAATATAAAAAATCAGTAAAATCATGATAAACCAATTCCTACGTGGAAATTAATTTAGTCCATTAAACCCTCACCTTCTCCTAGTCGATCTTGAATTAAAAAAAAAAATCTTAGAAGATTCAAATGGCAACAGTGAACGTAAACAGCCAGGAGACTTAAAGTTCTGTAACACTGCAAAAATCTTCCTCTCTGTTCAGTGCTGGCCATGGTGTGGACAGAATTCTCCAGCCAAGGAGATCCCTAGGGCATTCTCAAAACACCTGTATCCATAAGACCTGCCACACTTGACCTCCCTGAAAAATCCAGGTATCAGCTCTCTCTTCCTAACGCGGAAGAATACAGGTTTGCCTGGATCTATTTTTGGAAGAAAATTACTTTAAAAGTGCAAAGCTCCAAAAACTGAAGAGCATATCATTTAGTCAGTGTGTATCTTTTGAAATCAATTATTAATACAGAGGCGGCCACTTCCAAATGTCTTTGTACTCCACATCAACTGATATTTTCCATCTATTCAGGAGGGAATGGCCAGGCTGACAGCCAAGAAAGGGAGAAGAAATGCTTGCTCATTTTGTTGTAACAAAACCAAAGGACTCTTGATTTATCAGTACGTTTGGCACACTCTTTAGTGTGCTCGGGGGGATGGGGTGAGGATAGAGTGGTGGAAATAAAAGGTTGTAAATTTTATAAATGCAAGTCCTCTAAAGTAGGCCAATTGGTCAGCTGCGAACTTGGCAGCATCCTGAGGCATGTGTGCTGGGCAGCTTCAGAACACGATGTTCTGTTTCACTTCTGAGAGGAGAGAAAAGTGGAATAAGAGGGCTCAACCCAGGACAGAGAGGGCTCAGCACAGACATGAGAAAGGCTGAAAGAGAAAGGAAAAAGAAAGGAATAAAAGCACATCATTACACTACTGACCACAAAATTGAGAGAGAGAGAGAGAAAGAGAGAGAGAGAGAGAGAGAGAGAGAGAGAGAGAGAGAGAGAGAGAGAGAGAGAGAGAGAGAGAATATTAAAGTCCCCCAGAAATACTCTGATACTGAAGTTTGCTGAAACTAAGTTCTGGAAAATTCAGAGCAGTTGTGTGACTGCTGATTAAAAGTAATAACTGAATGCTTTATGTAAAAGTAATGATGAAATTTTGCAAAAGTACTTGGGAATAATGCTGAGTCTATAAACTTTGAACTATAAAGATTCATGGCAAAAAGAAAAGATTTCAAAATAGTTTTAAACGTATTCCTTTAGTTCTAAATTAAATAAAAACCTGCTAGGGCTTTTTCAAACCTAAATTTACATTTCATATTGTTTCAATTAGTACTTTTGGCTGCTACTAAATAAGATGATAACACAGAACATATAAAATAGATTAAAGTATTTGGCATATTTGGATAATCTCAGATATTTTCAAGAAAGTAACTGAATAAAGCATAAACAGTACGAAATAAGGAGCCAATAGCAAATTATACTCAAATTTGTAAAACATAGAATGGTAATGATTCATACCTTGAGCTTTGTTTTTTAACCAAAAGATTTTGAATTATGCAATGGTGACATTCTGTTAGCCAGAATCATTTATAGCTGGTAGCATGCAATGAATAAATTCACATTTGCTTTTCTTCAGTATCTGGTATTGCCAGTAGCTTGAAAAGACAGAGACCAAACTGGAGGTGATTGCTTAATTCCACATGTATGCTATCATTTAAAAATATTAAATTGAAAATAACTTCATAAAGAATGTCTCTGCTTGATTTCTTGCACAGAAGAAACATGAGTATAAATGCAAACATAGTTTTTACTTAGTGGTATTTCTTCTTTCATGTACACATCAAAAGACAAAAACAAAACCCCAAAGCCACCTATTTATCAGTGTAAAAAAACCCCCTAAAGATGCAGAGGCCAAAAGACTCAGCTGGTCTTTGTAAAAGAGTTTATGGCTTTCAGCTGAAATCTCTAAGTGAGAATTCTCCTTCTCAGCTGCTGGCTCTTGGTGATCTCCCGGTGGCCTCTGACCCCATTTCCATGGAGACAGAAGTGGGAAGGGTAAAAAATAAGGGGGAAACTTTTTAAAGGATGCACTTCCAAATCCCCACTCCTCCTACACTAATGGCTCTCCCAAACTGGCCACACATCAGTAATTCAAATTCACTTTCAGTTCTTCAAGGTTAAATTCTGAAAACAAGATGTTTGATCCTAAAAGATAGATAATTTGTAGAGATACAAAAAAGTACCTCTCTTTTTGATGTTGCTTAATTGAAACTCAAAATGAAGGAAAAATGGCTGCTGACATTTAACAATGGAAGGAGACTTCTACTATTATCCAGGTTCTGGTTTTTGGCTGAATGCCATGCAGCCCCCTGCCCTGTGGGGGTTGGCATCTCTCCAAATATTAGAAACGGGATCTTCTTCAGGAGAACTTTTTCTTTTTTTAAAGTGATGGGTTTTTTTTTCTAGGTGTAGTGGCAAACACCTGTATCTCAGCACTCTGGGAGGCTGCGTCAGAAGGATCCCAAGTTGTATCCCAACTTGGCAACTAGGTGAGAGCCTGTCTCAAGAAATAGTAGGGGTGTAATAATAAAATAAAATTTTAAAAAGTGGGGGCTGAGGATACAGCTCAGTGCAAAGGCCCTGAGTTCAGTCTCTAGTACTGCAAAAAAGTAAAAAGTGGTTTTCCATATCTATATCTGTATCTGTATCTGTATCTCCCACTCCCATGCCTACCAGCTTCTGTTCTTGACCATTTATCTGAAGCTAATAAAAATAAAAATAATGATGACACTATACCCACTACTATCTCACCAGTTCTACAACTGGCTACCGCAGCCTCGTTTTGCATCATCCTTACTGCATGCCTGCTACTGTAAAGTTTTTGCTCACTTTACCATAATTTTTGAAAAAACAAACCACAACATACACAAAGAAGAGAGAATTGTTTAATGAACCCTATATAGTTATCACTCAATTATGATAATCTGTACTGATAGCCATGCCTGTCTAATTGGTTCCTCCACCCATCCTGCCATTAGCTTGAAGCAAATCTAGGATATTTTTATCCATAAATATTTTAGTATGTATTTGTAAATTATATAGCTTTATTAAAACAAGACACAATACCATTATTATTTCTAAAAATAAATAACAATTACTGATACCAACAAATATCAAGTCAGTGAGATGGCTGAGTTATTTATGGTCGTTCTACTCATACCCTTTTTCTTTTTTTCACATTTTGTACATGCAGAAATTGAGACAAAGGAAGTTTAAAATCTGGAACAACAGGGAGGGGCGGGGATTTAGCTCAGTGGCACCTCACCTGGCACCCAAGCACAAGGTCCTGAGTTTGATCCCCGGTACCAAAAAAACCCAAAAAGTCTTGAACAACATCTCACAGAGGATAAATACGGGACCCTGGATTAAAATCCAGATATAGGTAAATACAAAGTTCCTGATTACTTAGGTAAGCTTCCAAGATCAAAAGTTTTAAAATAAAAATGAGAGCTAACATTTTTTGTATATTTACTATGTGTTAAACTTTGTTCTGATTCCTTGTCTTTATTCACTTAAGACTCACAGTAATCCAGCGAGGAGGTGCTATGACCCTCATATCAGAGACAAAGGAAGAAGAACAGAGGGGATGAGCAACAGCCAGGAAGTGGCACCTTGTATTAAAGGGTTCACTCGGTCATTCACTTACACACGGACTTTTCATCTATTTTTGTGTCTATCAATCAGTGGATCTAGATTTCTGCTTATGTGAATAGAAAATATAGTTTCATTGTTTAAAACTCAGGAGGTTCAGCCAGGCATGGTGGCACTCTAGAATCCCAGCCTATAACCCCAGCACTCTGGGACCACACATTGGAGCCCTGCCTGGGCAACTTTGTGGCTTAGTGAGACCTTGTCTTGAAATTAAAAATATTGAATAAAAAGGACCGGGGATGTAGCTCATTGTGAAAGCCCTGGGTTCAATTCCCAGTACTGCAAAAACAAAAACCAAAACCAAAACCAAAAAAACCCCCCAAACCCTGGAGGTTCAGAACAGTGCATGTGGAAAATTCTGTAACACCTGTTCCCTACCATCTAGGTCCTATCCTGAGATGTGAACACTATTTTAGTTTCCTGAGTATCCTCCTGCAGATATCTGATGTATGCAGGAGCATATGCGGATCCTTTCCCTGCTCTTTTTACAGGGAAGGGGGCATACTTATGCACTGTCCTGTGCTCCAGGTTTTTCACTTAGCCTGGTTTGAAGCCTTACGATTCACTATGTCATCCTGCCCATTCACTTTGGCCAGAACTCCCAGGTCTATGTTTCTAATTCTTTAAATCTTAACTTCCATGTAAATATTGAATGTTGAGTCAGAACTTTCATGTTTTCCTTGCTCATACTTTAAGCCCACCTATGAACTCCAAAATCAATTCATGCCACTCTCAGTGCCTCAGGCAATGCCCTGAAACTTACAATAAAAGCAAAACACACAGGACTGTGTTCCCCAGGTCCTAATAAGGTTTTGTTTAAAAATAATACAATGTTCTAATCAACTAGCATTTAGATTTTCTTTAACGTACTTCTTTCATTTTGTAGTTAACAATTGTAAGTGTTGTCAGCGGACAGAAGATAGCTTGCAGTAAAATAAGCTACTGATGGACATGGGACATACAAATAAAATATAAAAAGGAATAAGAATTTTTAAATATTTTGTCTGAGAATTTCTAACCACATTGGTTTGAGGCCATAATTGCCAGTGTCTGTATATTATTTTAAAAGGACCTAAATTGGTATGGCTCACAGGTGCCTAGCAGAGGCAAACAAATCCTCTATAAATGCAGGCCTGAGTGAATTCTGATGTGTAAAGTTTCAGAGAACATCTGGTATCAGTATTCTCCCCATAACATGAAGAAATATGCCACTATGAACAAGAATCAGCAAAACAGCCAGGCATTGTGGTACATGCCTGTAATCCCAGTACTTGGAAGGCTGACTCAGGAAGACTGCCCTGAGTTCAAAGCCAGCCTGAACTACATAGTGAAACTCTTGTCTTAAAACAAAACAGCAAACACAAAACTATAGAAAGAGACAAATATGGAAGACACAGCAATTATAGGTATAGTTAGAGAAAATGCAGTTTTAGAAAAAAAAGGACTCAAAAAAGAGGGAAAGTACAAAAGAAATCAAGAGACATTAAAAATGAGGTGAGGTTATCAGCTAGCCAGAAATGATACCAGGAAGAATGAAGAGATAATATTTGAAAAGAAATGGTTGAAACTGAACAGACTGTAAATTATATAAAAATTGTCAAATTGAATTGGCATCTTCATTAAAAGACTGATTCTTAGATTCAGGCATCCAACAAACCATACACATGTTAAATGGAAATCTACGCTTAGACAATGAGTAAGTGCAGAGGCAAAACAAAAAAGCAAAAATATTTGTTATAGAAAAAGGCAAGTTTACTACAAAAGGAGAATAATTAATTCAACAGTTGATTTCTCAGTAGCTACATGGAAGTGAGAAGATACTGAAATATTATTTTTAAACTGCTAGAGATAAAATAACTGTCATCATAGAATTGTTTGTACATTAAAAACATCATTTAAAAATAGGATAAAATAAAGAACCTTTCATACAAAAATTAAGCGAATTTTCCACCATCGGATCATCACTAAAAGTCTTACATGCCACCTTTCTATGAAGAAGAAAAACTGACTTGAGAAGACCTGAGTTTCAAGGAAAAATAAGCAATGAAATTAACAATTCATTGGTAACTAAACATGAATTACAGAATAAATAATAATGTTCAATTTATGGGATTAAAAATAGAAATGAAATACTTGATTAAGAAAATATGTCCGTGGGAGTGTTATTTAACATTAAAGTATTATGAGATCCTTCTCTTCAGAGTAGAAAGGTTGATTAAATTTAGATTTTTAAAAATGTATAGAAAACATTAAAACTACAAAATAAGCAGAGGAAAAAACCAAAAGAAGAAAAAAAACAAATCTTAAACAGTCCAAAGAAACAAAACAGGGAAAAACTAAACAAAACAGAAAAATCAGGGCAAATAGAATGTTAAAGTAAGAAGTGCAAATTAATTCAAATAAATCAATAATCAATATAGGTGAGGAAAGGTCCTCAATTACAAGGCTATGAAATTGGATTGTTATAAAATATGGCACTTTACAAGAGTCATATTCAACCAAAATTTAAATACAGATAAAGATTATAATCTTAGTCAAAGGATGGAAAACTAGACAATAAGTAGATAACAGAAGAAAGTTAGCTAGAACTGTTTTAATATCAGACATAATAGACTTTAAAGCTAAACGCATTACCAGAAATAAAGGAAATCATTAGATCTTTAAAAAGTTTCAATTTACCAGAAAGATATACCAATTCTAATTCATTTGATCCTATAATAGTACATGAAATAAATATATTATTTATATTTATATAAAAGTAGATAAATATCGGTAAAACTGACAATCCATCATCACATCACATGAGATCTGTGGGTCTCAAACTGCAGTATTCATTAGAATCACCCTCAAGGCATGTTAAAAGACACTGGTCCCACCCTGAGAGCTTCTGATCCAGTAGGTCTGGGGTTAGGCCTGAGAATTTGCATTTCTAGAAAGTTTCCCAATGATGTTGATGCTACTGATTCAAGGGCCACATCATAACAGCCTGCATTCTAGAGTCCTGCACACATGCACCAGTATATATGCATATATATTTGTATGAAGGTTCGTAGTAGCACTTGCCATAAAAGAAAAGTATTAACAGCATCCCATGTGGTAATTCAGAAACTATAAATAACTCACAGTATATTCAGACAATTGGACACTATACAGGGATGACAAAGAATGAACTACAGATACATGTATCAACATGGATACTTCTCAAAAATAATGTCTGAACAAAACAAGAAAATCTCAAAGTAGGATTTCATTAATACAAAACTCAAGGCAAGACAAATTAAGATGTTGTTAAGAGCTACATCTTGATATGAAAAAATCATGAAGAAAAGCAAGAAAATGAATGAGATAGCACTTTCTCTGTGGGGTGAGGATGAGGAGATGTAATCACAGAAAATAATTTCTTAAGCTGAGAAGTATCACTGGGTGCTTATTTTATTATAAGTTGCACATAGAGATATGCATGCTTTTTGTACCTAAGGTGTATTTCTCAATAAGAAATTTGAAAGGTAGTGAAATCAGACTGTGCATGAGTAGAAGCAGTCACTTCCAATGGAAGTGGGCAAGAATAGATTCCACACAGAATTGGGATTGGAGCTATCAGTGGGAGTTTGATCATAAAAGTCCAAAAGGGGGAGGAAGATATTTTCACTTTGGCCTAATGACATAAGCCATAAGAAATAGACCTGTATGGCCAGAGAGAATTCAAGATACAGGATATAGCATGCAGAACAGGCTAGAGAAGTTAAACCAAATTCTTAATTTGATGAATTATGCAAGGACAGAGACTTAAGGAGATAGCACATATGTGACGTACATTCTGACAAAGTGGTCAGGGATGTGGCTACAGCCTGTGTGCAGGAGGAAAATTCAAACACTGTGGTTTACCAGAAACTCTTGGGCAAAAATCTGGCAATGCAATCAGACCCACTACATGGAAAGTGAAACACCTTTTACTTATTAACTTGTATTTTTATTGATGTAATTTGATGAAAAATGTATGAAATTTTAAGCCTGTAACTCTATAAGGTTCACAATAAAAATAACAGTTAATCTTTTCTAACTTTGTCCATTCCTAAATTCTACTACCTAGAGATGACTTTTTTTTTTTTTGGTACCGGGGATCGAACTCAGGTCCTTGAGCTTGGGAGGCAAGTGGCGGAAACACTGAGCTAAATCCCCGGCCCTAGAGACTACTTTTTAACATTTTAGACTCTCCTGGTTTTAACTTGTATTTTTTGAAGAAACATAACTACCCTGAAACTTCTTTTTATTACTATTGTTGTTGTTGTTATATTTTTGTGGCACTGGCAGTTGAAACCAGGGGCTTCACATCGAGTTACATTCTCTAGCCCTTTTAAAATTTTTAAATTTTAGGACAGAGTATTGCTAAATCACTAAGTTGTCCAGACTGGGCTTGAACTTGTAATCCTCCTGCCTCAGTCTCCCAGTGTATTAGGATTACAGGCATTTCCACCACATCCTTAAGCAACTTTTTTATTTAGGCTGATTTTCCCCACTAGATGAGGGTTTAGCTTATTTATAACTACTAACTGTATACTCAACTACACATAAACACTTCTCTATCTTTATTCTCTCAGTGTAAATCTTTCACAGTTTTTGGCTACATCAAAGTATAGTGTTTACATTATTATGATCATGTAAATATTGTTCTCAGCAAAGGCATGTGGCATACTGTGAATACACTTCTTATTTAACTTTTAAATTTTACTGGAGCTAGTTGCTACTTTTATACTTGCAATTTTCTTTTTTTCCCTTAAATTCTTTTATTGGTACATTTTAGGTATACAGTACATTTACATTTCTCATTGGGAATTTGTACCTTTACATGATGTATCTTGGTTCTTATTTTTTCCCCATTCCCTGTCCTCTCTTTACCCCCTGCATCCTTCCTTATTTACAAAGACTTTGTTTCCATTCTTTCCTTTTCTCATAATTTTTCCTTCCCTTCTTTCCTTTCCCCTTCCCTTCCCACTTCCCTTATCCCTTTGGACCTTTGCTTCCTATTTCACATTATCAATTATTCATTTTAATCATTTTAATCCTTATTTATACTTTCAGTTTCTCACACCAGAGAAATTATTCGTATACTTGCAATTTTCTACAAACTTATCCATGAACTCCAGGTCTTTAAAATGTCCCTCAATAGGGTCAAATTCAACTATTAATTTCCATGTTCTCCCCCCTCACACACACACATTTACCTTGGAATATCCATCTCCTTGTTCCAGGATGGCTTTCTACAGTGTTGTTATCGTGCTTGCTTCGGCAGCACATATACTAAAGTGTTGTTATCCCAGGAATTTACTCACTTCCATTGTAGAAATTCTCATGACCTCCTTTTTTTCTCTGTTGGATACCATCTTCCTCTTTCTATGTGCCTAGAGTGTGGCCGGCCTGTCACAGGGTAGGCCTTTGTGTACACAAGGCCCATCTGGTTCTTTAGGGAGCCCCAAATGCTAGTTATCTTTAAGTCTTATCTCTTGGGTCATCAGCTGTCTCAAAGAAGACTATTCATTCAGTTGCCTGATGGTAGATATGTGTGTAGCAGACTGGCAGCTAGGGTTTGGGCCACTTTGGCTGTGTCATGAAAAGGCCCTGGGGAGAAGAGCAGGTTTACTTTTCAGTATACAGAAATTTCCTTATTCTCTTTTCAATAAACAGCCTTACTATCACCTTCAAATGCTTGGGGTCTACAAAGCAGTCCTTTCCATTCTAAATGGATGAGGATTGAAAGCCATAAAACTATCAAGATCATAAAAGGGAAAAAAGATTATAAAAGGGATAAATCAATGAAATTTTATAGTCAATAAATATTTATTGAGTTCCTAATTTGAACAAGGCATTGGGTTAGAAATTGAGTGAGTGCATTGCTTTTTACCAAATTTCTTGGAATTGTAATCTACTGTGAGGAAGAGAGTGATGTTTGTACATATCTCAGAAATTTGTAATGACATGCAGACTTTTGAAATTCATTATTTCAGAAAGGTCTGGGCTAAATATGGAAATCATTTTTTAAAAGATAAAGAAAAGTTCACAAATGCCAGCTTCATCAATAGAATCTAAAATGCTTTAGAAGCATTTCTAACCTCTGAGACTATTGGCAAAGAGAACAAACCCATCTTTCAACAGTTTTGGTGGTAGCAGGAGGTATGTTCCTGGAATACTATCTGCAGTGCTTGGGACCTACTAAATTCTAGTTTGATGATGTATGCCTTCTATGGGCAAGCCCATCAGAAGGTATTCTTTATATTATTCAAATAATGTGGAATAGAACGATTTTTTTTTTTTTTTTTGGTACCAGGGATCAAACTCAGGACCTTGCGCTTGCCAGACAGGCACAGTGCCACTGAGCTAAATACCCGGCCCTAGAATGATCTTCGTAGACCAGCATTCTCACTCTGTAGCCTGTGGGTCACTGGATGACTGTAAGGTCAAAACTAGTTTTTAGAATAATGCTGACATTATTGGCCTTTTCCACTGGAGTATTTGCACCAATGGTGTTTGTGGTTTAGTGTCAACCCAGAGAGCAGCAGGCCACTATACTAGCAGGCACTGTAGTAGGGGAAAAATTTCACTTAAGAATGTCTTTGATAATCTTATTAAGTCTCAAGTACACTTAAAGTACACCTTAAAATATTCTGTGTTGTAAAATGGGACGTGCACCTCAAATACTGCGGCATGCAGTAGAATGGTTAGGTTGGGGGAAAGTAGATGTTTAATTGAATGAGATACAAGCTAAGTAGCCATTTTTCACAAAATGTGTGTGCATGTGCGTGTGCATGTGCGTGTGTGTGTGTGTGTGTGTGTTTACTTGAAGGAATGACTGACAAATTATGGTTATTCATACTTGAGTATTTGTTAGATGTTTTCTCAAAAATCAAAGAAGTCAGTCTGTCATTTCAAGGGAAACAACTAGCAATATTTGTTGCCAATGATAAAATTCAAGATTCCAAGTGAAAATTTGAACTTTAGAAAATGATCCCCTGCTGTGAGTTTGAGAGTATCCCAGAACTTGTGAGCTTGCTGATGAGACCGGGAGTGATGTTGACAACTGTGGTTGTCCTTGGTATTACAATAATAGGCCTGAGGTACAGCTCCTTGGTAGAGCATTTGCCTCAGATGTGTGGGGCCTGGGTTCAATCCCCAGCACAAGAAAATTAAAATAATAAAATGTATCAAATTTTGGCAGAACAAAGCTCACTAAACCAGAATTTTCCAGATAACCAATGTACAGGTAAGAGATTTATTCAAAGTAAAAGACACAATTTTTATTTGACAAAGCAACATTTAAGAAATTACTACTTGGTGAACTTAAAGAAAAATGTCTATAACAACTTTAAAAGGCTATTAAAATACTGCCCCATTTTCTACTACATATCAATATACGGAATTGTCTTTATAAACTTCAACCAAGACAACCTGAGCCAAATGAAAGAAGTAGATGTGTGGAAATCCAACAGTTTCCTATTAAATCAGGCATCAAAGATACAGTGCAATAATGCTACTCTTTTCACTGTTTTTTTAAAAAAATTAAGTCAATTTTTATTAAATCAAGAGTGGTTCCCAGTTTCAGATGATATTGCCATCCCCCAGGAACTCTTGGCAGTATCTGTAGATATTTGCTCTTGTCACTTTATGTGGAGGTGGGGTTGAGGGACTACTCGCATTTAATGAGTATAAGTCAGACACATTGCTGATCATCCTCTAGCACACAGGAAAACTTGACATTACCCAGCAAAATCATTAATAGTGCCGAGGCTGAGACCTAGTTGTGAGACAATAGTTGTGGTGACCCTATGGCACGCATGTTGTAGCAGGCTGTTTGTTATCATTTAAAGTTCTAAAAGGTTCGTCATCACTACCCCAGAATAAATTATAGCAAGAGATATAAAAGCTACCTACTAAAACAAGACACCAAAGCCAAACCACCAAAGTGTATGAATCCAAAATACCACAGTTTTAGATCAAGAGATGTATGAATCAACATAGGACAGTAGGTTCAAGCCATTAGAATTATTTTCTGATTTACCAGTGGAACAGTCTCTTTTTCTAAAGGAACAGTTTTTCTTTATTCTATAAGGCCATGTTTTGAGCTCTAGTTCATCATTAAAGCTAGCATTTTTTTAGAAGTTCATCCTGCTTCATACTCAACATATAACTCACATTCACATTATATATCTGCACCTGTGTTTCTGAATACAAAGCAAATTAGAGGCCAGGGAGCCTAGATGGGAAACACAGGACACAGTAATAAGGACCTTGTGCTCCAGGTTTGGACTCTAGGCAATGACCCAGGGTTCCTCAATCATTCCTAAAATATGAAACATAAATAATTAGTGTTGTGGTTTTAAAATGTAATACTAGAATAAGCTGGGTATGGTGGCATATACCTGTAATCCCAGCACTTGGGAGGCTGATACAGGAGGACTGCCACAAGTTTGAGGCCAGCCTGGGATATATGGTGTGACCCTACCTCAAAAAAAAAAAAAAAAAAGGAGTGCTAAAGTTATAGAGCATTAGTTAATATTTTTGGACAGATTATGACACCATTTCGATAAAAAGGAATTGCAAAACCCCTTGAATTTGACAGTAGATGAGATCATCCTACCAGTCAACTGGTCATACTTGGTGTCGTGGGTTGAATTGTGTCCCCCTTTTCCCTCTACCCCTCTCCCCCTCTCCAAATATGTCAAAGTCCTATTGTGACCTGATTTGGAAATTGGGTCTTTGGAGATGCAAAGGAGCTAAGATGAGGTCATACTGAATTGGAATGGCTTCTAAACCCAAACATTGGGGTGTTTCTAAGGGTAAAGAGATTTGGAGACACATAGAGGGAAGAAGAGTATTGAAGACAGAAGCAGAGATTGGAGTGACACAGCTGCTAGCCAAACGCTGGGCAGAGGCGAGGGGGCATGGCCCTGCCAATGCCTTAATTTTGGACTTCTAGAGTTGCGTGACAATAAGTTTGTTGTTTCAAGACACCCAGTGTGTGGTACTTTGTTACAGCAGCCTGGGAAACTACAACACCTATCAGTCTATACCAAAGTCTCTTCTTCAAATATCTTGTAGGTGGCTTAATGGCCTTGGACTGAGAGAATCCAATGAGGAGGTGCTCACTCCTAACAGAATAGGCAGATGCATGGCTGGGTGGCTCTAAAAGCTATAAAGCTCCTCCTTACATAATGAGCAGACAGACTTTGTGCCTGGTGGCTTAAGGTGATTTATTTATTTATTTATTTATTTATTTATTTATTTATTGGTACCGGGGATCAAACTCATGACCCTGCACTTGCAAGGCAGGCGACGGAACCACTGAGCCAAACCCCTAGCCCAAGGTGTTTTATTTTTAATTAACCACCAGTCTAGAATTCTGTTGTCTACAACACATACCAGGATGTACTTTGGGAAGTAGATCACTGAAGATTCATCTCATTCAAAGGCAGAAAGTGAGAACCCAAAAGATGAAATCACTACCTCATGTACTCATCATCTTCAGAGCAGGGAGGTAGCACAAAGGTGTGAAGTTGCCTCATGGGCACACAGGGAGCCAGGATGTATCAGTCAGAATTTATTAGAGAAATAGATTAACACAAGATATAGAAATATATATGAATTTATAAGATTGGCCACCCACAGAGTCAGATGAGGAAGAGTGCAGAGGATCTGTCTGCACACTGGGGATAGAAGGATTCAGTTGAAGACCTGGAGCTCACCTCAGTGTCCCCTGCAAGTCTGTATCAGGAAGCTGATAGGTCTGCAGTGGAAGGCTGAAGAGTCTAGGCTGGAAGACTGAAGGATCGGAGCCGCAAGCCCAAGAGTCTGCGCTGGAAGCCAGGAGATGACGTGCAAGGCAAGACTGAGATCCTCTGAAGGAACAGAATTAGCAGCTTCCTTCCTCATTTTCCCTTTATAACATGGGGGCGGTGCCCTAGGGTAGAACTTCCACGCCCTAGGGTGTGGATTTGCTGAGCCGATGTTGCTAAGCTTCTTTTAATCAAACTTGTCAAATTGACATAATCAATCAACCATCACACAGGGCTTCTGGGAATGAGAGGGAGTGGGTGATACTGCAGATAATTTGAATTCAGTTTTAACAGTTTGCAGAGGAAATTAGGCCCACAGGGTGGGGGCTCAGTTTACACAAAAAGGAAAGCAATAGTTTACGCATCACAAAGTTAGTAGTAGAAATGGAGTTGATTATGCGCAGAGCCTGCAAGGGTTTCCTGACTTTCAAGCTGAGGGCTCATCTGAGCACAGCATTGAAAAACCCATCACTCATCCCACTGTACACTGACCCTTTCCAGGGGAGCTTTTTACAAGGTGTTGAATAAATACTCACAAATTAGCTCACTCTCCTGCCATTGTGTGTTCTTTCAGAGCAATTGAAATTGCATTTGTTATAAATTCGTTCAGTATTCACGTCGGTGATGCATATATTTCAAAATACTCAGCTGCAATTTGGATCTAATTAGTTGACACTTTGAGTACTGCCAAAAGTTTTTTTATTGAGGAGCGGATTGGCTGTTTCAACAACAAATTCTTAAAAACATCTGTAGAATAAAGCCAACTGACAAAAATATTTATGTTACAGTTTTCAGCTGTGACATAAGGGGACATTCCATCTTGTGTGCTTTGCATTTATTGCAAGAATTTTGGCCACAAGGATGCTCTGTGAATGGGCTTTCCTCTCGATCATCTTGTCTTTCCTTTCTTCATTGGTTCAAATCTACAAGGTGTTTCAGATGGAAAATGTAGTAGTGTGATGGGACACTTTGTTTTACATCTCAACATCTCACTGTCTATAGGTAAAAACAAAAAGCAAGAATGATAGCCACATCAGAAATCATTTTAGATGCTGACAAGAGAGCAGATGTTGGCTAATTATGATGAATGTGTTGAAGAAGATGATGTTGAAAATAACAGCAACTAACAATTATATGGTACTTCCTATGTCTGATCATTGTTTACACCAGCAACAAATTCTCATTTGGTCCTCTCAAGAACTCTGTGGGGGTAGGCAGGTGTGTGTTATCTCCATCTTAAAGATGAGAAAACTGAGGTTCAGGGAGGTTAAGTGACTTACCTAAGGTTTTGGAGCTAATAAGTTGGGGGCTAGTATTTGAAGCCAGTTGTACCTAACACATCCCATGCTATTAATTACTATGTTATATAGACTACTTGCTTTAGGAAGCAGCACCTGAGGTATGCAGTAGAAATTCATATTTCTACTATGTATCCTGGCTCCTATATTCTGCACTGCTATAGTGCTATTCTTCGGTGACTATTACACTCATTTAGATAAGAGTCAAACTTGCCTTTCCAATGAAAGAATCGTAACACAAAGTGAAAATACGGTCCTCTATATGTAGTCACAGAGACAGCAGTTCTTAGGGAAATGTGCCCTTCTAGGGCAGCATCCTCTAGCAATGGATGATAAAAACCTAAGCTGAAGTCAGGTCCAGAGGTTTAAGCCTGTAATCCCAGCTATTTGGGAGCTGAGGCAGGAGGGTGAAAATTTAAGGCCATTCTGGGGCAATTTAGTGAGACCCTATCTCAAAAAAATAAAAAGGGCTGGGTTAGAGAGACCTTGCCTAGCATGAGCAAGGCCCTGGGTTTAGGCCCTGCTAATCCTGATTGAAAGAAAGAAAGAGAAACAAAACAACAAACAAAACAAAGCCAGTCATTTCAGCCACTTACCCCACCTCAACACACAATTTTTGTTTAATTCCATATTTGAATGTGGGTCTAATTTTGTCTAGATAATTGTTTCAGGTGTAGTTTTTGACATCTATAAGACATAGATCCATTTCTAAAAATCTGATAATTTGATTGCTCCATTGCAACCCCTCAGGATCTGAGCTGAGGGTCAGACTCCAAGGTACCTAGTAGAGTTACACCATCAGGTTCAATTACTGTACCAGCTTCACCCCTCATTAGCTGAGTGTGGATAGATTTTAAAATGCCTTTATGCTTTTGCTTCATTCTCTTAAGACAGAGATAACTTACATAGAGATGTTGAACAGATTAATTTAATTCATAGGTATAAACCCCATGGAATCACACTAAACATATACTAAGGATTAAGTATTAGCTATCATCATCGTCATCATCCTCATCATTGTTGTCATTTCATAGTCATCATTTCTCAGCCTTCTGTAGAAATCTAAGTGTTTGCTCCCTGCCATAAACTTTATTTTCAGTATAGAAAACTAAATGGTCGCAGTGATTTCATTTGCATCCCAAAACTTCCTTAGGGAAATTATAATACACGTTAGGACTTTAATTATTATCTATGTGTGTACTCAACAGCAATAATTTTTTTCCTTAAATTCTTTTATTGGTACATTTTAGGTATACAATACGTTTACATTTATCATTGGGTGCTTGTACTTGTACATGATGTATCTTGGTTCTTTGTTTTTCCCCACTAGCTGTATGCCCTTCACCCTCTCCACCCTTCCCAATTTACATAGACTTTGTTTCCATTTTTTTTCTTGTCTCATAATTTTTCCTTTCCCTACTTTCCTTTCCCTTTCCCCTCCTGCCATCCCTACCCCTTTGGACCTTTTCTTCCTATTTCAAGTTATCAATTATTCATTTTAATCATTTTAATCCTTATTTACACTTTCAGTTTCTCACACTAGAGAAACTATTCAGTATTTACATGTGTGTCCTATTTATTTCACTTAAGAGGATGGCCTCAATATGCATCCATTTAGCTATAAATGACTCTAGTTTCTCATTCTTTATGGCTGAGCAGTACTCTATTTTATAAAAAACTCACATCTTCTTTATCCAGTTTCCAGTTGATGGGCACTTGGGCTGTTTCCAAGCTTTAGGTATTACAAATTGTGCCGCTATAAACATGGGTGAACATATATTGCTGTGGTATGATTCTTTTAATTCTTTTTTTTTTTTGGTACTGGGGATCGAACTTGGGACCTTGAACTTACAAGGCAGGCGCCGGAACCACTGAGCTAAATCCCCAGCCCCTGATTCTTTTAATTCTTTGGGGAAGATACCCAGCAGGGGAATAGCTGGGTCAAATGGGACCTCTAGCCCTAGTTCTTTGAGGTATCTCCATACTGATTTCCACAGTGGTTGCACCAGTCTGCACTCCCACCAACAATGGAGAAGGGTTCCTTTCAACAGGAATAATTTTTAACATAATGTCATGGGTCATAGATATTTCAAAAATCTTATTTTTATGAAATTATCTTTCTGAGAAGTAATCAATTGAGAAGTTTGTTTTTTAAAAAGTTACTTCTGGCTACAAATAATGTACATAAATCATATAACATAAGGGCTGGCATACTCAAATGTCATTGTCACTACTGTTCAGGTAACAGCTTCATTTCTGTTTTGTGGTTCTTATCAACACTTTATTCCACAGATTACTTTTCTGTTGCAGATTATAAGAATTTGCTAGATGCAGAGGGGCAGAGGCCCCCAGTGCCAAGGAGTTAAGCCTTTCAGGCTACCACACCATTAACCCCAGAGCTGAGGAGCAGAGACCCACATTGAATAGCTGAGCCCTTTGGGCCCCTGTACCACTGCCCCCAGCACAGAGGTGCAGAGGCCCCAGTGCTGAGGTGAGCCTTTTGGGATGCTATACCACTATCCCCAGTGCCAAGGAGCACAGGCCCCCGGCATAAAGGAGGTGAGCCTTTTGGGCTGCTTATCACCACCCCCAGTGTGAGGAGCAGAGCCCACAACCAGTGCTGAGGAGGTGAGCCTTTTGGGTTGCCATACCAATCCTCCTACTGCCAAGGAGCAGAGCCTCCCCACCCCAGTGCCCAGGAGGTAAGCCTCACCAGTGCCAGAAGTCCACCCCCTATGGAAATGAGAAGACACTTAAACAAGTCTCAAAAACAGATTTCCAGATCACCTAAAGCAACCACAAAGGGAAATGAGATGGAACAATCTGATACTCAAACACCTAGACTCCCTGAACTGGCAACAAAAGAGGATCTGGAAAAAATGAAATCAGAAATAATTTCTCACATAACAGCAGAGATTGTGCCCATACTGCAAGACAAGATTAATAAGTCTAGAGGGGACACAGATTAAAAAAATAGAGGAGCAGAGGAACATGATGGAATCTCAACATAGGAAACAAATGGAATCCATACAACAGAGGCAAACAGATTTCTAGGAGACTAAAAACTCCACTGAAGTTTACACAGCACAATGAACCAAGGTGAGGACAGAGTTACAGATATAGAATATAAGATTGTGATTAGTGACCAGGAAAAGAAAAATTTCTAAAAATAGTAAGGGATCACGAGAAATCAATCCAGCAGCTGCTAGACGATGCAAAGAAGAATAACATAAGACTGATTGGAGTCAATGAAGAAAGAGGAGAGAGTGAAGACAACATAAAAAAAACTGTTCAGAAAAGTAATGGCAGAAAACTTCCCAAGCAGGTGAAAAGAACTTGACTTACAGATAAGTGAGGCATATAGGACTCCAAATTGCCTTGATCAAAAAAAATCTATACATAGGCATATAATAGTTAAGATTCCAGAAACCCAACAGAAGAACAAAATTCTATAAGCAGTGAGAGAAAAGAAACAAATCACATACAAAGGAAAGCCCATTAGAATCACAGCAGACTGCTCAATGCAAACCCTTAAAGCAAGAAGAGCCTGGAGTGACATATTTCAAGCTCTAAAGGAAAACAGCCTCCAACCCAGATTGATGTACCCTGCAAAACTATCTTTCAAAATTGATGGAGAAACAAGATACTTTCATGATAAAGGGCACCTCAGGAACTTCATGAATATCAAACTGGCACTCCAAAAAATTTTAGACAATACCCTAGGAAAAGACAAGGAAGATCACAACCCCAGGAAACCCAGCAGAATGAATCCATTGGGTGTGACAAATTAAATGCAAAGGAGGAGAATCCAGCAAAAAGAAAAAGTCATGGCAAGGCTTTTAAAACTTTTAACTTCACCTCCCTAATGAGTGTATAATTCAATCTTGTTATTGTAGTATTTTTCTGATTCTAGAGTTGCACAGCTTTCCTTGTGCTATACTGGCTATTTATCATCTTCTGTCTACTTTTTAACTGGGTTGTCTATTGATGAGCTGTAAGAGTTCTTTATATATTCTGGTCATAGGTTATATGCATTGTATATATGGTCTGTTTAAGGACTACTTTTCATTTTAATGATGTCATTTAAAGTTCTAAATTTTGATAGAATCTCATGTATCAATTTTTTTCTTTTATACATCATGGTTTTTGTATCCCACATAGTTTTTGCCTACCCTAAATTCATAAACATTTTCCCTTATAATTTCTTCTTAAAGTTTTATACTTTTAGGCTTTCTTATTTAGGTTCATAGATCCCTTCAAGTTATTTTCATGTATGGAAATAAAGGGTTGAGGTTAATTTTTTATATAAAGATACCAGGTGTTCTAGTGCCATTTGTTGAAAACACTCTCTCTTCCTTGGCTCTTGAATTGAGTTTATATTCTATAAAATGCTAATGTTAACTAATCTTTCAAAAGTCAGTGGACCATATATGTGTGGTTCTACTTCTAGATTCTCTGTTTTATGCAAATGATCCATATGTCTTTCCTTACACCAACACTGCCTTGATTGCTGTAGCTTTAGAAAAAGTCTTAAAATTAGGTACTAAACGTCTTCTAACACTGTTTTATGTCTTTTTTTTTTAACTTTTCTAGGTCCTTTGTACTCCTACATAATTTTTAAATTTCAATATCCAGTTCTTCATTTATAGCAAGTATACACAGACCTGAATTTTTATATATACCTTGTGTTTTCTAATCCTGCTAAATTAAAAAATAAGTTCTAAGGGGTCCTAGAGATTTCTTAGTATTTTCTCTGTAGATGATCATTTCATCTACATGTAAAGATTTTCCTTCTACCTTGCCAATCCTATCCTAATTGTGTTATTTCATTGCCAGACTATTTTGGTGGGGCCTAGGTTTCAAAGTTTAATGGCTAGATAAAGAGTAAGCATATCTGCCCTTGTTCCCAACCTTAAGGAGAAAGCATTGTATTTTCTCCATTCATATAATGCATTCTTGCTGGAAGTATGGAGTACATGTCTTCAATCTATTGAGAAAGTTCTGTTCTACTTCTAGTCTCCTGATAGCTTTTACCATGAACAGCTGTAGAATTTAGTCCAATACTTTTTCTCCAACTAGTGACAGGATCATATGGCTTTTTCCTTTCCTCTGTTAAAATGATGACTTTTGGGGGTGGATCTTCCAATGCTGAGCCAACACTGACATCCCTATAACAAAACCACTTTCTACATCCTGCCAGATCTGACTTCTAATAGTTTGTTTTGTTAAACAAATTTCTATCTATGTTCATACTTTTTTCTTCTATTATGTTTATCAAGTTTTAGGATTAGCACAATGTTTATTTCCTAAAATGAGGGGAGAAGTGTTCCTTCTTTTTTTCTGCTTTAATTGTTTGATATAATTTATCAGTTAAAATGTATATGAGGCTCCTGTTGTCATGTAGGTAGGTTTTCAAGCTAGGAATATACTTTCTTTAATAGGTGCTATTCAAATTTTATATTTTCCTCCAGAGTTAGTTTCATTAATTTGTCTTCCAAGGTACTTCTTAGAAGTTGTTAAATTTATTTCAAAAAAGATTTTTATAATATGCTTTCTATATCCTTTTAAATTCTGTAAAATCTGTGGAAATGTCTCATAGATCTTGATATTGTAATTTAAAAATATATAATTGATATTGTGTAATAGGAAGAAAAGGTCTAAAGGAGCAGGGGAAGTGGGAGGGATAGGAGAAAGGAAAAAAGGGAAAAGAAAACATATGAGAAGAGGAAAAAAATGGAAACAAAGTCTTTGCAAATAGGGAAGGGTGGAGGGGTGAAGGGAGGGCAGGGGAAGGGGAAAAAAAAGAACCAAGATACTCATGTAATGGTACAAGACCCTAATGATGAATGTAACTGTATTTTATATCAAAAAATGCACCAATAAACTGAATGGGAAAAAAAAGCACCTGATCTAACTCATAGAAAAAAAATTGATGGAGAAATAAGATACTTTCATGACAAAGTACACCTCTGGAAATTCATGAATATCAAACCAGCACTCCAAAAAAATTTTAGACAATATCCTAGGAAAAGACAATGAGGATCACAAACCCTGGGAAGGCCAGCAGAATGAATCCATTGAGCATGACAAGAAATTAAATATAAAGGGGGAGAATCCAACAAAAAGAAAAGGTCATGACAATGATAAGTCAATACGTATCAGTTATAGCTGTCAATGTTAATGGTCTCAATTCACCAATCAAAAGAAATAAACTGGCAGAATGGGTCAAGAAGCAAGTTCCAACAGTATGCTCCATTCAAGAAATACATAATTCAAAAAGAAACTCATAAACTGAATGTTAAAGTGTTGAAAAAACAATACTCCATGTGACAGGAACCCCTAAAAAAGTAGGAGTAGCTATCCTCTTTGCAGATTAAGTGGATTTCAAACCAATGCTGATTAAGAGAGACAATTAAAGACACTACATCCTTGTAAAGGGAACAATCCAAGAGGAAGAGATAACAATCATAAACATATATGCACCAAACAGTAGTGCACCCAACTATATAAAACATGAAAAATCAAATAAGCAAATAATACAATAGTAGTGAGGGACTACAATACCCCACTGTCACAGACAGATCAACTGGACAAAACATAATGACATACTAGAACTCAAACACTTGAACAAATGAACTTAAAAGATGTTTAAAGAGTATTCCACCCCACAAAATCTGAATACACATTCTTCTCAGCTGCACTTGGGTTGTTTTCCAAAATAGACTACATACTAACTCATAAAACATATTTAAGTAAGTGCAAAGGAATTGAAGTTATCCCCTGCATATTATCAGACCACAGTGCAATGAAACTGGAGATCAATAGCTAAAGAAACAGCAAGAATTTCATAAACACATGGATATTGAACAACACACTTCTGATAACCAGTGGGTCACAGAGGAAATTAAAGAAGAAATCAGATAGTTCCTTCAATTAAAAGACAATGACAATACAACATATTGGAATCTATGGCACACAATGAAAGCAGTCTAATGAGTGAAATCTACAGCAGTGAATACTCATATATGAAAACAGAGTGAGCCCAATTGAAAAACCTGATGCTGAACCTCAAGCTTTTAGAAAAAGAAGAGCAGGACAAACCCAAAGCTCATATAAGGGAGGAAATTATAAAGATCAGAGCAGAAATGAATGCAATGGAGACTAAGAGAATGATACAAAAAAAGCAATGAAGCCAAGAGTTGCTTCTTTGTAAGGATAAGTAAAATTGACAAACCCTTAGCCAACCTTATCAAAAAAAGAGAAAGACAAGGCCCAAATGCATGCAATCAGGAATGAAAAGCATGAAATTATAATGGACCCAGAAGAAATCCAGAGGATCATCAATACCTAGTTTGAGAACATACACACCAATAAGATGGAAAACACAGAACAAATGGACAGATTCCTAGACATGTATGAATTACCAAAGTTGAACGAAGAAGACCTAAAAATTTTAAACAACCAAATACCAATCAGTGAAATTGAAAACATAGTTAAAAACTGACCAAGAAAATCCCAGGTCCTGATGACTTCACTGCTGAATTCTACAAGACATTTAGAGGGGCTACTGCCACTAATGTTTAGACTCTTTCATGAAATTGGAAGGGAAGCAATACTCCTGAATTCATTCCTGGAAGCAAGCATCACCTTGATCCCCAAAGCAGAGAAAGACCCAACTGAAAAGGAGAATTATAGGCCAATCTCACTAATGAGCATCCATGGAAAAATCCTTAATAAGATACTGGCAAATAGAATGCAGAAGATCATCAAGATCATAAACCCTGACCAAGTGGGATTTATCCCAGGGATGCATGGATGGTTCAACATATGCAAGTCAACAAATGTAATACACTATATCAACAGAGCCAAGGACAACAACCATATGATCATCTCAGTAGATGCAGAAAAAGCATTTGACAAAATACAACACACATTCATGATAAAAACCCTACAAAAATTTGGAATAGACAGTCTACCTCAATCTGGTAAAAGCCATCTGTGAAAAACCAATAGCCAATATCATACTAAATGGTCAACAACTGAAATCCTTTACACTAAAATCAGGAACAAGACAAGGATGTTCACTATCACCACTCCTGTTCAATATATCTTGGAAATATTAGCCATGGCAATTGGACAAGAGAAAGAAATAAAAGAAATAAAGATAGGAAAAGAAGAACTCAAATTGTCATTATTTGCAGATGACATGATACTCTATATAGAAGACCCCAAGAACTCCACCAAAAGTCTTCTAGACTTAATAACCAAATTCAGTAGAGTAGCTGGATACAAAGTCAACACACAAAAATCAATAGCTTTCCTCCATACAAACAACAGAATCACTGAGACAGAAATAGGGCAATCAGTTACTTTCACAATAGCATCCAAAAAACTGAAGTACCTAGGAATCAACCTAACAAAAGAAATCAAACACCTCTTCTCTGAGATCTATAGCACTCTGAAAAGAGAGATTGAAGATGATATCATAAAATGGAAAGACATCCCTTGCTCCTGGGTAGGAAGGATCAACATAGGGAAAATAGTCATACTTCCAAAACTGCTATATAGATTCAATGCAATCCCAATTGAAATCCCAGCAGCATACTTCACAGACCTGGAGAAAATGATCCACAAGTTCATTTGGAACAAGAAGAGACTTCGAATAGCAAAAGCAATCCTAGGCAACAGAGACATGGCAGGGGGTATCACAATCCCCAACTTGAAACTATACTACAAAGCTACTGTGATAACAACTGCATAGTACTGGCAAAGAAATAGACCTGAGGACCAGTGGAACAGATTAGAAGATGCAGAAACAACTCCAGGCACACTCACCCACCTCATCTTCAACAAAGGAGCGAAACACCCTCACTGGAGGAAAGATAGCCTCTTCAAAAATGGTGCTGTAAAAATTGGGTTTCAACTTACCAAAGATGAAAACTAGACCTATCTCTCTCACCGTGCACTAAGCTAAAATCAAAATGGATTAAAGGTCTAAATATTAAAACAGAAATGCTGAACCAGCTGGAACAGAGGTTTGGTAGAACTCTTGAAGACATTGAACTGGGATCTCTTCCTATTAGAAAGCTTCTGCACTGCAAGAGAAACCACCAACAGTGTGAAGAGACAACCCACAATGTGGGAAAAAGTCTTCACCTGCTGTTCCTCAGACAAAGGTCTGCTATTTAGAAACTATAAAGAACTTTAAAAAATCAGACCTC
Source organism: Heterocephalus glaber (assembly GCF_053883595.1). Classification (NCBI taxonomy): domain Eukaryota; kingdom Metazoa; phylum Chordata; class Mammalia; order Rodentia; family Bathyergidae; genus Heterocephalus; species Heterocephalus glaber. The sequence continues at coordinate 1,401,734 of NW_028258336.1, forward strand.
CCAAATTTAAAGACCCAATCCAAAAATGGGCATCTGAAATGAGGAGACATTTCTCACACAAAGAAATAGAAATAGCAAATAAACATATGAAAAAATGTTCAACATCACTGGTAATTCAAGAGATGTAAATGAAAACAATGCTGAAATTCTACCTCGCTCCAGAAAGAATGGCTGCTATCATGAAATCAACCAATAAGAAATGCTGGTGGGGCCGTGGGGAAAGAGGAACCCTGCTCCAGTCCTGGTGGGAGTGCAGACTGGTGTTACCACTTTGGAAATCAGTATGAAGATACCTTAAAGTACTAGGACTGGAAGTCCCATTTGACCCAGCTTTTCCCCTGCTGGGTATCTTCCCCAGAAATTAAAAGAATCATATCACAGTGCTATATGTGCACCCATGTTCATAGCAGCACAGTTTGTAATAGCTAAAACTTGGAAGCAGCCCAATTGCCCATCAACTGGAGACTGGATAGGGAAAATGTGGTTTTTTAATAAAATGAAATACCATTCAGCCATAAAAAATGAGAAAGTAGAGATATTTATAGCTAAATGGATGCACATTGAGGCCATACTCTTAAGTGAAATAAATAGGACACACATGTGTAAATCCTGAATGGTTTCTCTAGTGTGAGAAACTGAACGTGTAAATATGTACTAAAAGGTATAATAGATAATGTGAAATAGGAAGAAATGGGGCAAAGGGGAAGGGGAAGTGGAAGGGGTAGGGGAAAGAAAGAAGGGAATGGAAGTAATATGAGAAAATAAAAAAATGGAAACAAAGTCTTTGTAGATAGGGAGGGGTGGAGGGGTTGAAGGGAGGGCTGGGGAAGGGGGAAAAATAAGAACCAAGAGAAATTATGTAAAGGTGCAAATTTCCAATGATGAATATCATTATATGGTATAACTAAAATGTACCAATAAAATTAATTTTAAAAAAAGACAAGGTGACCTGAGAGGGAGAGAACTCAAAAGATTAATGATGTCAGCATTTTGAGGCTGATTTATTGAAAGCATGTGCCAGTATGATTTGAAGACTCTTGAGATGATGCCAATGCTTTCCTTTTTTTTTTTTTTTGAGCTTTGTTATATTATTATTTTATTATATGTCTTTTTGTCATAAGCCACTCCCAATACTTGTGGAGCAAAGAAAAAAACAATAAATAGGTTCACAGCCAAGATGGATAAAATAGAAAAGTCATTACTGGATATAGGAAGTGGCTAATACTGTGTGGATTAGGCTGTCCAGGGATTTTCCTTTCTCTCTCATGTTTTAGAAATGTGTGTATTTCTCATCTGCTTTGCTCGACTGCAGCTTCCTTGAAGGGAGGCCTGTGGCTGTCATCAGTGCATCCTATTACAGTTGCAAGCACAATTGCCTACACACACCACTGTTGAGTACAACTGTGTTTGTTGAATTAATAGCTTGAGAATAGTTCAATACATCTGTAAATGCTAATGTGATATTTTTATAAATTTTATATTACTGCTCAAATATGCATGTTTAAAAAAAAATTAATAGACTACTCAGAAAATTTATTAGAACTCCATTGTCTTTCTCCCTTGACAATACTCTTGATCACAGTAATGGGTGGAATTTGTGTCACTCCTTTCTCCATAGAAGCCCTAGTACTTTATAGTAAATAACTCCATAGTAGTACACATACAAACAGAGAAAACTTTCTTTTCACTTCACAGATGGGGAAACCAAGGCTCAGAGAAGTTTAATTAGTATAATAAACATTGGCTCACACGCAATACTTTCTACATGTTCAACTTTAATCCACTTGCATTGTCAGAGGGTTCTGGAGACAGGAACAAGATCTCCCATAGCTTCTAGATACTCCTCCTCCAGGACAGGGCTCAGAACTTAGCCCATGCCAGTGAAATCTCAGGTTACAAAGATAACTCCCCAGTTTACAAAGAGTCTTTTCTGACTACTAGACATCAAGAGGTGTCAGCATCACCAGGAACACAAGCCCAACTTAGCACTGTGGATATTCCACTCAGGCACAGGCACAAACAATGCTTTTCCACTTTGTTACATCAATCCATCATGGTTATTTTTTTTCCTTATGAGAGCAAGCACTTGAATTATTTTATAAATAAATAATTTACTTCCCAGTCGGGAGGTACTTACTATATTGTAGGATAATGTGTTCCGAATGCTGGTGATTTCAAGTCCAGAAATGAGAAACAATGTGGTTTTGATAGCATTCCACTCTCTGTTTCTAGCCAATCTCTGGAAACGTTGAAGGGTTGGGAATGCTTCAACTCAGTGAAGGGACATCATGACAAAGACAAAATTTTTGTAAACACTGAAAGGACAAGCTGGACTGGGCTGGGCTGGGCCAGGCTCTCTGCCCCCTTGACAAACTCTATGTTTAAAACCCACAAGCAGAGTGCCCGGGGAAGGGGCAAGCCCTGAAGCCATGCATCAAGATCTATGGTTTGACAATACATATTTTTTGGTGACCATCTGGGGATTAAATTAACATATTCAAAGTTCAAAGGGGAGTAGAAATTCATTACTAGAATGGGAGAGGTCATTTTTTTCCTGGATCACTCCCAAACAGAAAATTGAGAACAGGATTTGTTGCAGTAAAACCCCAAAGGGATTGGTTTTTTCCTTCAGTGAAGCCAACAGATGTTTTCATTCTTTTTAGGGCCAACTCTCGGTTAACCAGCACTTGGACATTCAGTTCAGGCTTTTTTTTTTTTTTTCCTTTTTCAAGATATAAAATCACAAGAGCCTCTCTGTGGTCAGTGTTTGAGAGATTATCCTGATGTTAGACTATCTAGTATCTAGAGCAAAAAGTCAAAGCACAAATAAAGTATATTTTCCTGTTTATCAGCATTTTGACTTCCAATATTGTCATCTCATTTTTCCTCTTTACCATTACAATCTCTAGCTATCTCCTTCATGCTAGCATGTAGATAGGTCCTCAGATCTTTGAAGCCTCAATATACACATCCTTCCCAAGTGACCTCATAAGATTCCTCTTCATGTGGTACAACATAGAACAGTTAGAAATTTAGGACAGGCATAGAATTTTAAGTGCCATATAACACTACAATGAATACCTACAGGAGTTCTCATTTACTAATGTTTTTCCAGGTTAAAGATTTTCTTTTTAAACATAGCATCAATGATACCACTGTCATTCATTTATAGTATTCTAGCAAAACCTCAATCCCAGGGGCATGGGACACTGGATGGACATATTTTGTCATCTGTTCCTCCCGTAAGAGGGGGAAGGAAGGAACGTGTAGCATGCCAAGCCCTTTTAGCATTATTATTTCATTTAATTTTCCAACAATATACTAGAATACCACTCACCTCATTATACAGATGAAATGAAAATTTGGAGAGATTAAGTAACATACTCAAGGTCACATGGCTGGTAAGTATCACCTACTACTGTTCCAATTCAGTTTTGCACTGTATATTTTACCTCCTCAATCAAGAGACAGAATATGACAACTTTAAATATAGTTCACCCAGATTGATTTATAAGTGGATTATCTTGTTTGTAAGTGACTGTGGATCTTGGGGATCATTCACTTTACAAGCTTGTGAACCGATGACACCAGCAGTATCAAGTCAAAAGGAAACTAGGAATAAACACAGAAGAGTACAATGTATATGAATGTGTTTATGTTTGCCTAGCTGAGCTAATGTGAATATGACCTGATATGCAGCAGTAAAGGAGTGCTTGGGTGTTTGATGGCCTGAAGGATGAATAATTAGGAGCAGAATATAGGGTATAACTGAGCTCAGATTACAGAGGTTAAGGGTAACAACTATGAGATCTCATGCAAAGTTACGGATGACTGAGGGCTACTAGATGCAGCTAGATAACCCTATCATTGTGCCATTGAGGAAACTAAAGACCAGGGTGGGGTGACTTCTGATGCCTCCCAGAACACCCTCAGAAAAATGAAGAGTTGAGTTGATAAGGAAGCTGAAGTCAAGCAATAAAATTTGCTCATAACTATAAACCCAAGCCATGCTCAGCCAAGACCAGATCTCCTTGTAATCTTGCTCATTTATTTCTTTATCTGAGCGGATTTAGCTCAGTGGTTCCAGCGCCTGCCTCATAAGCACAAGGTCCTGAGTTCAATCTCTGGCACACACACACACACACACAAAAAAGTGAACATTATTTCTTTATCTGTTTGCATTTTTACCAATCAATTAATATCAAATACCAATTGTTGGGTGATTTACTCTACTTACTGGGTACGCCTATAAACAAGTTTATTTGGGTTATCTCATTTAATCATCACAGCAACATTATTCTAATATTACACTGGGAGAAATCAATCTTTTTTTTTTTTTTGGTACGGGGATCACACTCAGGTTGCAGGCAGGTGAGGCGCCACTGAGCTAAATCCCCACCTGGGAAATCAATTCTTAAATGGATTACATAAAGGCTGGGGTATAGTTAAGTGCTAAAGGACTTGTCTTACATTTTAGAGTTTAATCCCCAGCAACACATACACACACACACACACACACACACACATACATACTTTCTTTCTCTTCATAAGTATGAAGGCTTCAGGTAAATATAAAGGAATTTCTCCATGGAAGCATTCTTTTAAGTTACCTGATCATAAACAAGCCACATTTTAATATTAAAAACTAGAGAATAAAAGAAGCAAAAAATAGCCTTACATCCAAGAAATTGAAAAAAACCCTTAATTTCTGGAACAAAGAGGAAATGAAATCAGAATCTGAAGCATGCTGATGATAATCATTAAGGCTGCATAGCAGACTTCATGGAAGATAGTTAAAGGAAGCACTACTAAAATAAAAATTTATATTTGTCGTGTTAAAAGGAAAACTTTAAGCAAAATATATTTAACAGTTTATTTGAGCATTAAAAGATCCATGAATCAGGCAGCATTGAAAACCAGGAGGGGTTCAGAAAGCTCTCTTTAGCAGCATGAGCAGCAGGCTTTTATATGCCAAAGGCAGAAACCAAGAAATCACTGGACTGGTTGCAGCTTGGTGTGGGCTGAGCCAGTGGAAAGTGTGAGCCAGTGGAAAGTCCCCACTGGCTTCTGAATGGTGATGCTTGAGTTTGGGTTGATTGTTTTCATCCAATTGGATTTTGTTTGCTTACATGGGAATCCAGGGTACTGGGGTCACCTCAGCCTAACAGCATCCCAGTGGATTATTTTAACAGTGTAAACAAGAAAGCAGTCACTACTTCAAAACTTTAGGGTATAAACTACAAAAGAAACCCAAAGAAAAAGGAGATAAAAGGATAAATGAATACATCATAAAGCCAAAAGTATGATAAAACCAATAAATGCAAAAGCAAGAAATCCTCTAGATGATAGACTGTTAGTTAAATTTATCACAAAAAATAAAGCAAAGATATTCAAAAGAACAAAAAAGATGGGAAGGAATCACAACTACAAAGGAGATACAAACAATAATAAACTATAGATAACTAAAAATTAAAAACTAAGAGAAATATGTGATTTTCCAGAATTGTCTCCAGAGGGAAGGGGAAAAAAAATCAAAGACTAATTTTCAACAAAGAAACAAGGATATATGTCAAAGAACTACTTCCTAAGAGCTTTTATTTGTTCTCCTGAAATGGTTTTTCTATTCAGATGTATCTAAGTGTTGCTGAAGTTACCCTATCCCATAATAGTTTAGTAAAATTCAACTATGAAATTTAATATAGGACTGATATTTTTGGGACATAATATGTTAAAAATGGTATTACAAATAAGTGTGAAGAAATAGAGATTATTTAAATAATGATGCAGGGACAACTTGGAGAAAAAATTCCCATCAATGCCTTATTAGATGAAAAATATTTAGAAGAAAAAAATAAAAATAAAATAAAAAAAACTATTCATAAATTATACAAATTTTAAAAAATAAAAAATGTTTAGAAGATGGATCTGTATAATCTCATATAATGAAACAATTCCATAATATGAAAGAAAACCTAGAAACTATTTATAAAAATTGATAGGTTAGAATAACTAAAAATCAAATTTTCTGTATAAAAATATACCATAAAAAAGATGAACAGAAAAAATGAGCTATGTAAAATACTGGTGAAACATATAAAAGTTATTTTCCTTAGCACTTAAATACCTCCTAAAAGTCAATTTAAAAAAAATATTTTATTCTTTTATTGGTACATTTTAGGTATACAATACATTTACATTTATCATTGGGTGCTTGTACCTGTACATGATGTATATTGGTTCTTATTTTTCTCCCCATTACCTGTGCACCCTTCACCCCCTCCACCCTTCCCTATTTACATAGATTTCATTTCCATTTTTTTTCTTGTCTCATGATTTTTTCCTTTCCTTTCTTTCCTTTCCCCTTCCCCTCCCACCACCCCTACACCTTTGGACCTTTTCTTCCTATTTCAAATTATCAATTATTCATTTTAATTATTTTAATCCTTATTTACACTTTCAGTTTCTCACACTAGAGAAACTATTCGGTATTTACACATGTGTGTCCTATTAATTTCACTTAAGAGAATGGCCTCAATATACATCCATTTAGCTATAAATGACTCTAGTTTCTCGTTCTTTATGGCTGAGTAATACACCATTTTATTAAAAAAACCACATCTTCTTTATCCAGTTTCCAGTTGATGGGCACTTGGGCTGTTTCCAAGCTTTAGGTATTACAAACTGTGCCACTATAAACATGGGTGCACATATATCGTTGTGGTATGATTCTTTTAATTCTTTGGGGAAGATACCCAGCAGGGGAATAGCTGGGTCAAATGGGACCTCTAGTCCTAGTTCTTTGAGATATCTCCATACTTATTTCCACACTAAAAATAAATTTTTAAAAATCCAACTATGCATGAGAAAAAAAACACTTCTGAAAAAGAAAATGCAAGTAACTTTTAAATACATAGATTCTCAATCTCATTCATAAGAGACATGCAAATTTAAGCTATCAGACTCTATCCCTCGCCTATCAAACTGTCTTCAAAGCACATATGTCGGTGAGTGTGTTAGGAGATAAACACTCTGTCATATGTTTTGGGGTAGAATATAAATTGGTGCAACTTCTTTGGATGGCAATACATCAGAAACAATAAAACATTGAATATCTCTTAACCTAGCAATTCTACTTCTAGATTATAGACAGCAAGAGTGAAGTTGATACCAATGGTTGATTATAATAGGAAAATACTGGGAAGAACCTAGATATGCATCATTAGAGGAGGAGCTAAATAAAACATAGAACATCCATCTATGGAATACCACGTAAACATTAAAAAAGGACAAGGTAGAGACAGGCAGGTCTGTGCACGTCCTACCGAGGTCCCGAGTCACGGGGAAGATGCCGAATCACCCCGCTGCAGACAGGCAGGTCTGTGCACTCACTACCGAGGTCCCCAGTCCCACGGAACATGCCAAATCAGCCCATGCCCCGGCAACAATCCACTGGGCCTCCTCCCCGCTCCTCTGTACAGCCACCCGGTTCCACACTACAAAGACACAGAGGACACCGGACCACCAGACCACGGTACTGAGTCCCGCCGCTCCTCACCCAGAGGTAGAAGCTTCTGAGCCGCCGATCCACTGCTCCTGGTCCAGAGAACGGGGCTTCCTGGTCACCATCCCTCCTGCTGCTCCCAGCCCAGAGAAAAGGGCTTTTGGGGCACCTTCTGTCCCGCTGCTCCTGGCCCAGAGGAAGGGGCTTCTGAGATGCCATCCCACCGTGCCTGGACCAGAGGAAGGGGCTTCCTGGCCACCATCCCTCCCAGTGCCCACAGCCCACAGGAAAGGGCTTTTGGGCCACCATCCCTACCGCTGATCCCGGTCCCTGTCCCACCTCTCCCAGCTCAGAGGAGGTAATCCGTGCAGGCGCTAACAGCCCCCACCCCCAGTCAAAATGAGAAAACACATAAATAAGTCTCAAAACCAGACTTCCGGATCACCTACAGCAACCCCAAAGGGAAATGAGATGGAATGTCGAGGTCCGGCCGCAACCTGTCGAACAAGACCTGAGTGGGGACTTGAGGATTGAGAAAAAAGAAACAGAGAGACGGGAGGGCCCACAAAGACCGAGCCTAAGGAAAAAGAAAGACACAGAGATAGAGTCGGGAGGGCTCCCAAGACCGAGCAAGCAAGTTTATTTTCTCCTCTCTTTTATACACTCAGTGAGTTAGGTCATTAACCGTGACCTTTATCCAAAACACCTGCTTCGTTGTTTACCAGCTCTTTGGGAATTCCCCACCCTCATGGGCTTCCTTGTTTCTCGGGCTTACAGAACGTTCATAACGTTCCAGGGCAATCTAATTCGGCAAGTACGTGGTTCCTCATAACATAGTCTCCTTGCTCTATATTATGGAGGGTAAGATTAAACATGGATCCTCTATGGCTAACACTGCTCTCCATAGCTAACACCGCTCTCCACAATGGAACACTCTGATATTCAACCACCTGGACCCACTGAACTGGCAGCAAAAGGGGATCTGGAAAAATGAAATAAGAAATAATTTCTCAGATAACAGGAGAAATTGTGCACCTAGTGCAAGACATGATTAATAAATCTAGAGAGGAGCTCAGGAACATGATGGAATCCCAACATAGGAAACAAATGGAATCCATAAAACAGATGCAAACAGATTTCCAGGACATGAAAAACTCCACTGAAAGTCTACACAGCAGAATGAGCCAATGTGAGGACAGAATTTCAGATACAGAAGATGAGACTGCAATTAGTGACCAGGAAAAGAAAAATTGCTTCAAAATTAAAAGGGAACATGAGAAATCACTCCAGCAGCTGCTAGATGATGCAAAGAAGAATAACATAAGACTGATTGGGCTCAATGAAGAAACAGGAGAGAGTGCAGATGACATAAAAAAATCTCTTCACAAAAATAATGGCAGAAAACTTCCCAAGCAGGGGAAAAGAGCTTGACATACAGATAAGTGAGGCATATAGGACTCCAAATAGCCTTGGTCAAAAAAAATCTACACATTGGCATATAATTGGTAAGATTCCAGAAACACAACAGAACAAAGTTCTACAAGCAGTCAGAGAAAAGAAACAAATCACATACAAAGGAAAGCCCATCAGAATCACAGCAGACTGCTCAACACAAACTATCAAGGCAAGAAGAGCTTGCAGTAACATATTTCGAGCACTAAAAGAAAACAGCCTCCAACCCAGATTGATGTACCCTGAAAAACTATCTTTCAAAATGGATGGAGAAATAAGATACTTTCATGACAAAGAGCACCTTAGGAACTTCATGAATACCAAAGCAGCACTCCAAAGAATTTTACACAATATCCTAGGAACAGACATTGAGGATCACAACCCCAGGAAGCAAAGCAGAATGAATCCATCTGGCATGACAAGAAATTAAATGTAAAGGGGGAGAAATCAACAAAAAGAAAAACTCATGGCAGTGACAAGTCAATACATTTCAGTTATAACCATCAATGTTCATGGTCTCAATTCTGGCAGAATGGGTCAAGAAGCAAAATCCAACAATATGCTGCATACAAGAAACACACTTAATTCAAAAGGAAATTCATAGAATGAAAGTTAAAGGGTGGAAAACAATACTCCATATGACAGGAACCTGAAAAAAAGCAGCATTAGCTATCCTCTTTGCAGATCAAGTAGATTTCAAACCAACACTGATTAAGAGCGATGAAGAAGTACACTACTACCTTGTAAAAGGAAGAATCCAAGAGGAAGAGATGACAATCATAAATATCTATGCACCAAACACTAGTGCACCCAACTATATAAAACAAATACTAACAGACAAGAAAAGTCATATAACCACTAATACATTACCAGTGGGGGACCTCAACATCCCACTGTCACAAATAGATAGATCAACTAGACAAAAACTAAGTAATGAAACATTAGAACTCAATCGAACTCTTGAACAAATGAACTTAACAGATGTTTACAGAGTCTTCCACCCCACAAAATCAGAATACACATTCTTCTCAGCAGCACATGGGTCATTCTCAAAAATAGACCACATACTCACACAGAGAACATGTTTAAGTAAGTGCAAAGGAATTGAAGTGAGCCCCTATACATTATCAGACAATAGTCCAATGAAATTGGAGATCCATAGCAAAAGAAACTCAAAAAATTTCATGAACAAGTGGAAATTGAACAACACACTTCTAAATAACCAATGGGTCACAGAGGAAATTAAAGAAGAAATCAGACAGTTCCTTCAATTAAATGACAATGACAATACAACATATCGGAACCTATGGGACACAATGATAGCAGTCTTAGGAGGGAAATTCATAGCAGTGAATATGCATATTAGGAAAACAGAATGAGCCCAATTAAACCACCTGATGCTGAACCACAAGCTTCCAGAAAAAGAAGAACAGGACAACCCCAGAGCTCATAAAAGGGAGGAAATTATAAAGATCAGAAGAGAAATCAATGCAATAGAGACCAAGAGAACGAGACAAAAAAATCAATGAAGCCAAGAGTTGGTTCTTTGAAAGAATCAACAAAATTGACAAACCCTCAGCCAACCTTGTTAGAAAAAGGAAAGAAAAGGCCCAAATCCATGCAATTAGGAATAAAAAGGGTGACATTACAACAGATCCAGCAGAAACCCAGAGGATCATCATTACCTACTTCCAGAACCTATATGCCAATAAGATGAAAAACACAGAAGAAATGAACAGATTCCTAGATATATATGAATTACCAAAGTTGAATGAAGAAGACCTAAAAATTCTGAACAACCCAATATCAACCAATGAAATTGAAAAGGTAATTAAAAACTTACCAACTAAAAAAAGCCCAGGCCCTGATGGCTTCACTGCTGAATTCTACAAGACATTTAGAGAGGAACTGCTGCCACTACTGTTGAAACTCTTCAATGATATTGAAAGGGAAGCAATACTCCCAAATTCATTCCTGGAAGCAAGCATCGCCTTGATCCCCAAAGCAGAGAAAGACCCAACTGAAAAAGAGAGCTATAGGCCAATCTCACTAATGAACATAGATGCAAAAATCCTTAATAAGGTAATGGCAAACAGAATGCAGAAGATCATCAAGAAGATCATACACCTGATCAAGTGGGATTCATCCCAGAGATGCAGGGATGGTTCAATACATGCAAATCAATCAGTGTAATAGACTATGTCAATAGAGCCAAGGATAAAAACCATATGATTACCTGCATAGACGCAGAAAAAGCATTTGACAAAATCCAACATGCATTTATGATAAAAACCCTACAAAAAATGGGAATAGATGGTCTCTACCTCAAACTGATAGAAGCCATCTATGAAAAACCAACAGCCAATATCATACTAAATGGTCAAAAACTGAAATCCTTCACACTCAAATCAGGAACAAGACAAGGATGTCCACTATCACCACTCTTGTTCAATATAGTTCTGGAAACATTAGCCATGGCAATTAGACAAGAGAAAGAAAGAAAAGGAATAAAGATAGGTAATGAAGAAGTCAAATTGTCATTATTTGCAGATGACATGATACTCTATATAGAAGACCCCAAGAACTCCACCAAAAGTCTTCTACACTTAATAACCAAATTCAGTCAAGTAGCTGGTTACAAGGTCAACACACAAAAATCAATAGCTTTCCTCTACACCAATGACAGACTCACTGAGAGAGAAATAGGGCAAATAATTCATTTCACAATAGCATCCAAAAAAGTGAAATACTTAGGAATCATCCTAACGAAAGAAATCAAAGACCTCTTCCCTGAAAACTATGGCACTCTGAAAAGAGAGATTGAAGATGATATCAGAAAATGGACAGACATCCCCTGCTCCTGGGTAGGAAGGATTAATATAGTGAATATGGCCATACTTCCAAAATTGCCATATAGATTTAATGCAATTCCAATTGAGATCCCAGCAGCATACTTCATAGACCTTGAGAAAACAATCCAAAAATTCACTTGGAACAAGAAGAGACCCAGAATAGCAAAAGCAATTCTAGGTAACAGAGACATAGCACGGGGTATCACAATCCCCAAGCTGCAACCATACTACAAAGCTACTGTGATAAAAACAGCATGGTACTGGCAAAGAAACAGACTTAAGGACCAGTGGAACAGATGAGAAGATTCAGAAAGAACGCCAGACATACTCGGCCATCTCATCTTCAACAAAGGAGCCAAACACCCTCACTGGAGGAAAGATAGGCTCTTTAATAAATGGTGCTGGAAAAATTGGGCTTCAACTTGCCAAAGATTAAAACTAGACCTGTATCTCTCAGCATGCACTAAACTAAAATCAAAATGGATTAAAGATCTAAATATTAAAATAGAAACTCTGAACCAGTTGGAACAGAGGTTAGGTAGAACCCTTGAAGACATCTGTGTAGGAAAAGATTTTATGAACAAAATCTCAGTTGCACATGAACTAGCAAAAACAATCAACAAGTGGGATCTCTTCTTATTAAAAGGTTTCTGCACAGCAAGAGAAACCACCAACAGTGTGAAGAGACAATCCACAATGAGGCAAAAAATCTTCACCTGCTCTTCCTCAGACAAAAGTCTACTATCTCAAATCTATAAAGAACTTAAAAAGATCAGACCTCCCAAATTTAAAGACTCAATCCGAAAATGGGCATCTGAAATGAACAGACATTTCTCAGACAAAGAAGTAGAAATAGCAAATAAACACATGAAAAAATGTTCAACATCACTGGTAATTCAAGAGATGTAAATGAAAACAATGCTGAAATTCTACCTCGCTCCAGAAAGAATGGCTGCTATCATGAAATCAACCAATAAGAAATGCTGGTGGGGCTGTGGGGAAAGAGGAACCCTGCTCCACTGCTGGTGGGAGTGTAGACTGGTGCAAGCACTGTGGAAATCAGTATGGAGATACCTCAAAGAACTAGGACTGGAAGTCCCATTTGATCCTGCTATTCCACTGCTGGGGATCTTCCCCAAAGAATTAAAAGAATCATACCACAGTGATATATGTGCACCCATGTTCATAGCAGCACAGTTTGTAATAGCTAAAACTTGGAAACAGCCCAAATGCCCATCAACTGGAGACTGGATAAAGAAAATGTGGTTTTTAAAAAATAAAATGGAGTACTACTCAGCCATAAAAAGTGAGAAATTAGAGACATTTAATCATAAGTGGATGCACATTGAGGCAATACTGTTAAGTGAAATAAATAGGACACACATGAATAAATTCCAAATAGTTTCTCTGGTGTGAGAAACTGAAAGTGTAAATAAGGACTAAATGTATAATAAGTAATGTGAAATAAGAAGAAAAGGGGTAAAGGGGAAGGAAGTGGGAGGGCTAGAGGAAAGGCTAGAAGGGAATGGGATTAATATGAGAAAATGGAAAAACAGGACCAAAATCTTTGTAAATAGGGAGGAATGGAGGGGTTGAAGGGAGGGCTGGGCAAGGGTGAAAAATAAGAACCAAGAGAGACTATGTAAAGGTGCAAATTTCCAATGATGGATGTCATTATATTGTATACCTAAAATGTACCAATGATTAGAATGAATAATCAATAATGCAAAATAGGAAGAAAAGGTCCAAAGGGGTAAGGGTAGTTGGAGGTGCAGGGGAAAGGAAAGAAGGGAAAGGAAAAATGCTGAGAAATGGAAAAAATGGAAATAAATTCCTTGTAAATAGGGAAGGGTGGAGAGCGTGAAGGGAGGGCTAAGAATGGGGAAAAAATAAGAACCAAAATGCATTATGTAAAGGTACAATTCCCAATGAGAAATGTAATTGTGTTGTATACTTACAATGTACCAATAAAAGGATTTAGTAAAAAAAATAAAATAAAGATACAAAAAGTTTCAAAAAAAAAGAAAGGACAAGGTAGCTCTGCAATGAGCCCTTAAGTATATTGTTAAGTGAAACGCAACAATAAAAATCTATGAGTAAGTATGACTCCTTGCTTGAAATCACAAAACAACTTTTGTGTCCCATTACCCCATTAAAGTGCCCTCAATAGGGAAGGTCTCCTACTCCTGGATGACAATTTAGATAACGTTCATGACTTTTCCAATCATTGACAAGTTCACAGTATTGTATCACTTTAGGTCACCAACTCAATCTCAAGAATTTAAAATGCCCAGTCCAATATCATAGTCAAAGCTGCCAACTTAGTGTTACTATTCTACCCCCTCACCTAGAGAAGGTTTGCTTTTTCTGGCTTATCTTTTATGCTACTTGTTTCTGACCATTCTAAGGTAGGTTGGCAAGAGGCAAAGGAGCATGAAAGTGAGAACTTGACTCTACTGCCTTAAGATGGCTTTACTTGCTCTAGGTTTGACAGGTATTTAAAGTTGACATTTTTGACATTTTTTCCTTAGAAGTAGAGGAACCAATTTGTCTTGGATTATGTGAGACTTTCCTGGTTTTAAAACTGAAAATCCCATGACCAGAAATATTATCCTGAGATGTAACCATACTCAAAAGACACAGTTGCAGCTCTTTGGAGACATCTCTCTCGTAGATATAAAGAGTGCATCTTTATTCCTGGGGTGCTTGTGATGTGCTCATTTAGGGGCATAGACCCAATGTAGCAAAAAAGTTTAAGATTCCCGAAACTGGTTTCTGAGTATTTCCACTGAAGATTTTTATTTTGATATGGCACTCAGGTTGGTGTTTGACAATCCATTACCTGTCATCTATCAGTCTTGCCTGAAAGGGACATTTTAGCATCCTATTTGTATGCTTATATGTGCATAGAATAGCAGTGGAAAGATTATAAAGAACCACAATTGGCTCCAAGATAAGAGATGAGTGGCAGAGAAAGTAAAGAAATGAACTTCTCCCTATTTACATTTTTGTATCATTTGTGTCATTTGTACACATTACCTAGGAAACACTTTAATCAGTTAACCCTTCTAATAATTGACAGGTAGATTACCCATACTTAAACCTACCCAAGTTAATACAGGTTTTACATAAAACTCCCTCTTGAAGCAGATTTTCCAGCAAAACATGAAGATTAAATACATTTACAGAGGCAAAAGAAGTGTTTTTCTAACAGGCTGTTTACCCCATGGTCCGCTTCATAGAACTGCCATTCTTTATCATGGAAAGGGCTGAAAATTGAATCCTGTGCCCTTACTTACTTTGACCTGATGCTAATAGAATGCTCTCCACCATGACATTTGAGACAGGTTCTATTGATGAACCAGAAATTGGAAGCCTTGGTTATAGCAATTCCCAACAGCTGTTGTGAAGGGTGGATGTGTTCTAATTAATTTATTCTTTCACATACAGGTTAAATTATTCTAATCCCAACTTTAAGCGGGATAGGCAGTATTTTTAGCTAGAACATTCAGAGAAGAAAAAAGGATGATTCTTCTATCTTTAAAAAGTCAACATATTCATAGTTCAGAAGTTCTAACAAATTTTTTTATTACATTTATTGTTACATTTTAGGTAAACAATATAATGACATTCATTATTGGAAATTTGCACGTTTACATAATCTCTCTTGGTTCTTATGTTTTACCCCACTCCCCTGCCCTCCCTTCAACCCCTCCATACCTCCCTATTTACAAAGACTTTGTTTCCATTTTTTCTTTTTCTCATATTGATTCCATTCCCTTCCCCTACCCCTCCCACTTTCCCTTCCCTTTTGCCCCTTTTCTTCCTATTTCACATTATCTATTTTATCTTTTAGTCCTTATATACACTTTCAGTATCTCACACTAGAGAATATTCAGTATTTATGCATGAGTGACCTATTTATTTCATTAAAGAGCATCACCTCAATGTGCATCCATTTAGCTATAAATGTCTCTAATTTCTCATTTTTTATGGCTGAGTAGTACTCCATTTTATAACCCCCCCCCCCATTTTCTCTATCCAGTCTCCACTTGATGGGCAATTGCTTGCTTCCAAGTTTTGGCTATTATAAGCTGTGCTGCTATGAACATGGGTGCACGTATGTCACTGTGTTATGAATCTTTTAATTCTTTGGGGAAGATACCAAGTAGGGGAATAGCTGGGTCAAATGGACTTCCAGTCCTAGTTCTTTGAGGTATTTCCATACTGATTTCCAAAGTGGTTGCACCAGTCTACACTCCCACCAGCAGTGGAGCAGTGTTCCTCTTTCCCCACAGCCCTGCTAGCATTTGTCATTGGTTGATTTCATGATAGCAGCCATTCTTTCTGGGGTGAGGTGGAATCTCAGTGTTGATTTCATTTACATCTCTCAAATGACCAGTGATTTTGAACATTTTTTCATATGCTTATTTGCTATTTCTACTTCTTTGAGAAATATCTATTCATTTCAGATGCCCATTTTCAGATTGGGTCTTTAAATTTGGGAGGTCTGATCTTTTTAAGTTCTTTATAGATTCTAGATAGTAGACCTTTGTCTGAGGAAAAGCAGGTGAAAATTTTTTCCCACATTGTGGGTTGTCTCTTCACACTGTTGGTGGTTTCTCTTGCTGTGCAGAAGCCTTTTAATAAGAAGAGATCCCACTTGTTGATTGTTTTTGCTAGTTCATGTGCAACTGAGGTTTTGTTCATAAAATCTTTTCCTGTACCAGTGTCTTCAAGAGCTCTACTAAACCTCTGTTCCAGCTGGTTCAGCGTTTCTGTTTTAATATTTAGATCTTTAATCCATTTTGATTTTAGTTTAGTACATGGTGAGAGACATAGGTCTAGTTTCAATCTTTGGCAATTTGAAACCCAATTTTTACAGCACCATTTATTGAAGAGGCTATCTTTTCTCCAGTGAGGGTGTTTGGCTCCTTTGTTGAAGATGAGGTGGCTGAGTGTGTCTGGAGTTGTTTCTGGATCTTCTAATCTGTTCCACTGGTCCTCAAGTTTGTTTCTTTGCCAGTACCATGCTGTTTTTATCACAGTAGCTTTGTAGTATAGTTTCAAGTTGGGGATTGTGATACCCCCTGCCATGTCTCTGTTTCCTCAAATTACTTTTGCTATTCTAGGTCTCTTCTTGTTCCAAATGAACTTGTGGATTGTTTTCTCAAGGTGTGTGAAGTATGCTGCTGGGATTTCAATTGGGATTGCATTGAATCTATATAGAAGTTTTGGAAGTATGGCCATTTTCCCTATGTTGATCCTTCCTTTTCAGGAGCAAGGGATGTCATTCCATTTTCTGATATCTTCTTCAATCTCTCTTTTCAGAGTGCCATAGTTTTCAGAGAAGAGGTGTTTGATTTCTTTCCTTAGGTTGCTTCCTAGGTATTTCAGTTTTTTGGATGCTATTGTGAAAGGAATTGATTGCCATATTTCTCTCTCATGAATCTGTTATTTGTATAGAGGAAAGCTATTGATTTTTGTGTGTTGACTTTGTATCCAGCTACTCTACTGAATTTGGTTATTAAGTCTAGCAAACTTTTGGTGGAGTTCTTGGGGTCCTCTGTGTAGAGTATCATGTCATCTGCAAATAATGACAATTTGACTTCTTCTTTTCCTATCTTTATTTCTTTCTCTTTTCTAATTGCTGTGGCTAATGTTTCCAAGATTATACTGAACAGGAGTGGTGATAGTGCCCATTCTTGTCTCTTTCCTGATTTTAGTGTGAAGGATTTCAGTTTTTGACTATCTAGTATGATATTGGCTGGTGGTTTTTCATTGATGGCTTTTATCAGATTGAGGTAGACCATCTACTCCAATTTTTTTGTAGGGTTTTTATCATGAATGTGTGTTGGATTTTGTCAAATGCTTTTTCTGCATCTATTGAGATGATCATATGGTTTTTGTCCTTGGCTCTATTGATATAGTGTATTCCATTTATTGATTTGTGTATATTGAACCATCCCTGCATCCTTGGGATGAATCTCACTTGGTCAGGGTGTATGAACTTCTTGATGATCTTCTGCATTCTGTTTGCCATTATCTTATTAAGGATTTTTGCATCTATGTTCATTAGTGAGATTGGCCTATAGTTCTCTTTTTCAGTTGGGTCTTTCTCTGCTTTGGGGATCAAAGTGATGCTTGCTTCCAGCAATGAATTTGGCAGTATTGCTCTCAATTTCATTGAAGAATTTAAACAGTAGTGACAGTAGTACCTATCTAAATGTGTTGTAGAATTCAGCAGTGAAGCCATCAGGACCTGGGCGTTTCTTAGTTGGTAAGGTTTGAATTATGTTGTCAATTTCATTGATTGATATCAGGTTGTTTAGAATTTTTAGGTCTTCTTTGTTTAACTCTGTTAACTCATATATATCTAGGAATCTGTTTATTTCTTCTGTGTTTTCCATCTTATTGGTGTACAGTTTCTCAAAGTAGGTATTGATGATCCTCTGTGTTTTTGCTGGGTCTGCTGTAATTTCATCCTTTTCCTTCCTAATTGCATGGATTTGGGCCTTTTCTTTCTTTCTTTCTTTCTTTCTTTCTTTCTTTCTTTCTTTCTTTCTTTTTGCTATGGGCATTGAACTCGGGAACTTGTGTGCTTGTCAGGCAGGCACCAGAACCACTGAGGTAAATCCCCTGCCCATCTTTCCTTTTTTGATATGGTTGGCTGAAGGTTTGTCAATTTTGTTTATTCTTTCAAAAAACCAACTCTTTGCTTCATTGATTTTTTTCTCTTGTTCTCTTAGTCTCCATTGCATTGATTTCTCCTCTGATCTTTATAATTTCCTCCCTTGTATGAGCTTTGGATTTGTCCTGCTCTTCTTTTCCTAGAAGCTTGAGGTTCAGCATCAGGTTGTTGAATTGGACTCACTCTGTTTTCCTAATATGAGTATTCACTGCTATGAATTTCCCTTGTAAGTCTGCTTTCATTGTTTCCCATAAATTCCAATATGTTGTATTGTCATTGTCATTTAACTGAAGGAACTATCTGATTTCTTCTTTAATTTCCTCTGTGACCCATTGGTTATTCAGAAGTGTGTTGTTCAATATCCATGTGTTTATGAAATTCTTGCTGTTTCTTTTGCTATTGATCTCCAATTTCATTGGACTATTGTCTGATAATGTATAGGGGATCACTTCAATTCCTTTGCACTTACTTAAATATGTTCTATGAGCGAATATGTGGTCTATTTTGGAGAATGACCCATGTGCTGCTGAGAAGAATGTGTTTTCTGATTTTGTAGGGTGGAACACTCTGTAGACATCTGTTAAGTTCATTTGTTCAAGAGTTTGATTTATCGTATTTTGTTTCTTATATTCGGTCTAGTTGATCTATCTATTTGTGACAGTGGGGTATTCAGTGCCCCCACTACTACTGTATTAGTGCTTATTTGATTTTTCATGTCCTTTACTTATTTTATATAGTTGGGCACACTAGTGTTTGGTTCATATATGTTTATGACTGTTATCTCTTCATCTTGGATTGTTCCCTTTACAAGGATGTAGTGTCCTGCTTTGTCTCTCTTAATCAGTGTTGGTTTGAAATCCACTTGATCTGCATAGAGGATAGGTACTCCTACTTTTCTTCAGGTTCCTGTCATATGGAGTATTGTTTTCCACCCTTCAACTTTCAGTCTATGAGTTTCCTTTTGAATTAAGTGTGTTTCTTGTATGCAGCATATTGTTGGATTTTGCTTCTTGACCCATTCTGCCAGAATTGAGACCATGAACATTGATGGTTATAACTGAAATGTATTGACTTGTCACTGCCATGAGTTTTTCTTTTTGTTGGTTTCTCCCCCTTTACATTTAATTTCTTGTCATGCCAGATGGATTCATTCTGCTTTGCTTCCTGGGGTTGTGATCCTCAATGTCTGTTCCTAGGATATTGTGTAAAATTCTTTGGAGTGCTGCTTTGGTATTCATGAAGTTCCTAAGGTGCTCTTTGTCTTGAAAGTATCTTATTTCTCCATCAATTTTGAAAAATAGTTTTGCAGTGTACATCAGTCTGGGTTGGAGGCTGTTTTGCTTTAGGGGTCAAAATATGTCACTCCAAACCATTCTTGCCTTGAGGGTTTGTGTTGAGAAGTCTGCTGTGATTCTGATGGGCTTTCCTTTGTATGTGATTTTTTTCTTTTCTCTAACTGCTTGTTGAATTTTGTTCTTCTGTTGGGTTTCTGGAATCTTAACTATTATATACCTATGTGTAGATTTTTTTGATCAAGGCTATTTGGAGTCCTATATGCCTCACTTATCTGTATGTCAAGCTCTTTTCCCCTGCTTGGGAAGTTTTCTGCCATCACTTCTGTAAACAGTTTTATTATGTTGTTTGCACTTTCTCCTGTTTCTTCATTGGCTCTGATCAGTCTTATGTTATTTTTCTTTGCACCGTCTACCAGTCGCTGGATTGATTTCTCATGGTCCCTTACTATTTTTAATAAATTTTTCTTTTCCTGGTTACTAATTGCAATCTTATCTTCTATATTTGAAATTCTGTCCTCACATTTGCTCATTCTGCTGCATAGACTTTCAATGGAGATTTTAATCTCTTGGAAATCTGTTTGCATCTGTTTTATGGATTCCCTTTGTTTCCTATGTTGGGATTCCATCATGTTCCTCACCTCCTCTATTTTTTAAATCTGTGTCCTCTCTAGACTTATTAATCATATCTTGTATTATGGGCACAATCTCTGCTGTTATCTGAGAAATTATTTCTGATTTCATTTTTTCCAAATACTCTTTTGTTGACAGTTCTGGGAGTCCATGTGTTTGAATATCAGATTGTTCCATCTCATTTCCCTTTGAAGTTGCTTTAAGTGATCTGGGAGTTTGGTTTTGAGATTTTTTTTACGTGTCTTCTCATTTCAATGAAGGGAGGGTATGCTGTTGGCACTCATGAGGCTCACCTCCTTGGCACTGGAGGCAGTGGTATGGCACCCTGGAAGGTTTACCTCCACTGTACTGGGGGCAGCTGTGCTCCTTGATACTAGGGGCAGTGGTCTGATTACCTTTTCCACTTAGAGATACAGCATAGGTCTTGCCAGCTGGAGCCTCACCTCTCCTCTGTGCCTTCAGCTCTGAGTTATCAATTGTTGACCCTCCTCCATACTTTGTGCTATTCTCCACCCACAACTCTATCAGGCATATTGCGAAGTCTCATTGTAGCAGCTACCTTTTCCTCATTAATCAGCCTGGGTCTTTTCTGTGGGTTCTTCCTCATCCGTGCTGGGTGCAAAATGCATCAACGGCATTGCCTTTGTTCTGCACCTGCTTCCACAGTCTCTAAATTCAGACCAACTTTAGTATCTGCTACTTAAATCTATTATTTGATTCCTCATAGCTGTCCCCATACATTTAGGGTCTTCAAGTCTAGCCTTGTCCATTGGGTACTGTGTATCATTTAAAAACACTGCCCAATCCAGGTGTGGTGGCACACACCTGTATTCCCCCTTCGGAGGTTGAGGCAGGAAGATCACTACACAGTGAGTTCCAGGCCGGCCTGAAATACATACCAAGACCCTGTCACAAACAAAGAAACAAAGAAACAAACAAGCTGTCCTTTTAGATCCCTCTCTCATTGTCCTCAGGACTAGCCATTTACTATTCTCTGAACCCTGCCCTTGCCATCACTTGTTACCTTTCATAGCAAAATGAATACCTTTGTGGAATATGTCTTGTAAACCCATAAGTGTTTTTTTAATGAAAATATTTACTTCTTACTACCCTATCTTCTCACTCGCAGTCTTGGGATAGCAAGTATGCCTCTCCTGATCCAAGTTTATCCATTTGGGTTATGGAGCTAGCTTTTAAAGTATCATAATGTGGGGAGAAATGAGGTTTCCATGCACCAGTTGGAATCTGTTCTTCTGCAAGTTGTCTATGAGGTCATTGCTTGGGTATCTTTGTTACTATGTTCCAATATTTATCCACATAATTGGATCTCACAGTTACAACTAGAATCTTTTTCAGGGATTCATTATACAATGTTGGGGCAAATTATAAGAATATATATGATAAACCATTGATATGCTAAGTTTTTGAATATCCTATTTCACATTCTACTTTGGATAATGTATTGCTAAGGTTTTACTTTTTATTTGATGTTTTTTATTTCCTTTTAGTCCTTATCAAATCAGATTTTAAGAGAACAAAATCCATGTTTACCCAAACATGGAACAATCAGGACCAATTTCATTCTGTCAACAATCCATTAATAGGAGAAGGTAAGGAGTTAGTAGAAATGGATATTCAGAAGATACACATAAAAGATAATTATCTGTGGACACAGGAAGCTCTTCTAACCTATCTTTTTCAGCAATATTAAATTATATTTATAAATAGGTCAGACCCAGAGTGTTTCAGTGTAATCACCAAGACTCCTCTGTAAGGAAAAATTTCTCCAAGACATTCTAGTTTAGGTAAAGCCCTAGCAAGTCCACTCTGGGTCTGATGTTCAGCACTCTGAGAAAGATTACTCACACCACTACTGAGTTCAAACCATTATCAAATTGAGCCACATTTGTAAACCATCTCAGGAAGAAGACGTGATTCTAAGCTGAGGAAGCCCATGCCACTAGCTGTTGTGATGGACACATGATTCCTCAGCAGTGATCCTAACCACTCCCAACCCATCACTCTCACACAGAGTTATAACCTAGCTCTCTCTTAGTTAGAAAGAACCAAACCTCTGGAGAGGTTAGTGCCTAGAACTTTTGCCATGGTTGTTTACTAAATCTCTGTGAGAAACTCTCCTGGACAGTGTAGCATGATTCAAACTAATGAGGCAGGCCTTTTGGTACCAGGGATCGAACTCAGGACCTTGTGCTTTTGAGGCAAGCGGTGGAACCACTGGGCTAAATCCTCAGCCCTACCTCAGAGTTTTTTGAAGGGTTAGTTATAAAGCCCTTAGATATGTAGATAATGGTAAGGGTTATCTACGTATAGATAATGGTAGGTGTTGTCTGTAGTATCCAGTTAGTAGTACTTTTATTGTTACATCTAAGATACAATCTAGTCCTGTTTTGGAAAGAAATTTGCCACTGGGAAACATGTTCAAGGGTCATGCCTGAGCCTGAGAGGGTGAGAGGAAACCATAGGTCCTGAATGTACTGGCTTGAAATTAGCAAGCCTTGTTTCTTCCAGCCCAGACGTGACAGGAAAAGCCAGTTCTTTGTGGTAGGAAACTCTGAGGACTTTCTGGACTGGGTTACCCACATGCTTACAAGAAAGGCTATGTTGAGGAGAGTAGAGCTGGACTTGGACTGGTTGAGAGCCACCAAGGGGAATTTCAATCCCTAGGAGCAAGGGATTTTGGATTAAATAAGGTATATCTCAATTTGAATGCACAAGACAGATCATGAAGAGCCTATGTCCTGTGGAAGATGCTGTCACCAAGGGGGCAGATCAGTTCTCTAGGCCAGTGATGGCAAAACTTTTAGAGCTTTAAATGATAACAAACAGCCCGCTGCAGCATGTGTGCCATAGGTTCACCACCACTGCTCTAAGCTATGGAAGATCCCTTCTATCTGTTTGTAGAGTCCCTATTCAGCTTTTCTAAAACAATGGAATTGTATTTCCAGATTATTTTCTGTATGATATTGTTCATTATTAACATAAACCTTCTTTTCTTCCTCCTTCTTCACCTCTCTGCTGTTCCTACTGTAAAGAACTTTGTTCACATGTTTTCCCTGATGCCTAATGATTACAGAGAATAGAGTTTATAAGATGTCTTTTCAAAACAGATTAGATATAGAATTTATAAACATATTTTAATGTTTAAATGTACTATTCATATGGGCACTATCATGGTAGTGAATTTTAGGTATGTCTCCTTGGTTTCCCAGGTCAATATTTTGGCAAGAATTTAACTCTCCATTTCCAATCAATAGGTACAGTCTTGCAAAGGTTTATTGCAGTTTTGTCATCTCTGTATGTCCTTGCTTTTTTTTTTTTTTTTTTGGTATTGGGAATTGGACTCAGGACCTTGCACTTGCAAGACAGGCGCCAGAACCACTGAGCTAAATCCCCGGCCCAGTATGTCCTTGCTTTTGTTGCCTTGCTTTAGGCCCTCATCATTTTTTTTTTTCTTGAGCTACCTCCAGGGCTCACCAAACTGGCTTCATCTGTTTTGATTCTACTGAAGTCCTTTCAATCACACTCCAACTAATCATTAGGACTCATGGGACTGCTAGACACATTTTTATAAATGACAAGTTTATAAAAATAGGTAATAGCCTATGATCATTAATTCTTATTCTCAAATAGGTAAGATATCTAATATTATTCTTTTTTTTCTCATGATTTGAATTTTATTTTCTGAAATGGAACCATTGTACATTGTACAAACCATATCTACTGATGGAATAAATAAGTGAAAATTATACTGCTTTACAACATACCCCAAAAAATTGTAAGAGGAAAAAAACATTAAGTAATGGTGAAGAGAAGGTCTTTATCCCTCTAAGCAGGTCCTCGGCACTAAGGAACATTCTGGATGTGACATGGGCTGACGATGGCCGTCAGCACCCTCTAAGTGGTTCCCAGCCTTCTTTCAGTCGGTGTCAGCACTCTGGAATGTGGAGCCACAGCCTCCCCACCTTGAGTCTCGGGGGAGCCCTTTAGGCCACAGGGCCTGGTGTCCCCGAGGATCCCGCCCTGGTTCAGCCAGGTCGTGGGTTCCGGTGGGGACAGGGAGAGGGTACCGGTGGCTAGGAAGGGAAAGCACATTGAATTTCTGCAGTCTCACCGATCAGTGTGGAAGGCGTCGGGCCGGTGGGGCGAGCAGGGCTGCTGGTACTTTGCCTGGCCTGGCCGTGGCTGTGGCGGGGCACACGGGTCCTCACCACTGGCCCATTCCTACCTCCAGGCGCTTCAGAGAGAAACGAAGGACAGCCTGGGGATGGTGGTCGTCGTCACATTCACCCCCTCCCTGTGTCAGCTTCCCTCGCCTGTCCGGAGAGGTGCAGGGGCCCCTGGCTGGCCCGCTGTCCCTGCGGATTCCTGTGTGGAACTCTCTGTCAGCTGTCACCGCTCATTTCCCTAGAGAAATAAATATCCCAATTCGTCTTCCCCCAAATGATTTGCTACAAAGTATCACCCTAGCTTCAAAAGATCTGGAGGTCAACCTCCGAGAGTCTCGAAATGGGTTTCAAGGTCTCGCATCCGGTCACAGCTGTGACAAGACCCAGGTCTCAATTCTCAGCAGAACTGGTTGCCTGAGGGCAGGATGGAGAAGTAGGAGGATTTTTTAAAAGACAAGACAGAAATCTTTCAGTATTGTTAACTGCAACATTAAGATTTTCAAAGTTTTTTTCCCCCTTATTTCAGGAGACATTTTGCATGAGGTATTTGAAATTTAGGAACATTTATGATTCTTCTTGAAGTGCAGGAAATAGATTGGCTCCCTTTAAAAAAAAAAAAATAGGAGCTTCGCCCTCAGAAACTCTTAGAAAATGGGATCTGGCAGACACTTCCCATGGTGGTCAGAGAAAGAGACCCACATCGAAGGTGGTACTTGAATATGCACCAGTTTAGCCCCAAAACAAAATGAAAACAAAACAGGAAAACCTGTAGCCCCCAACCCCGGGAACACACAACTCAAAGGGAGCCAGAACTCCAGTGCAGTAAAGAAAGCTTAGGTAAAGGTTTAAGGTTCCAGGAGTTCGGAGGGTCGTTAGAGCAAACAAGGCCCCGAACAGACAGCCTGACTTTTGTCTCCGTTGTCTCCATGGAGACAGGACGCTGTCCGGGCCACAGCGGGGTGGGGCCAAGGGGCCGCTTCTTCGGGTTGCTCCTTCCTGGAGGGTGTGCAAATCTTCCCAAGTCCTGAGTGCCTTTGGCCTTTAAGGTCCAATCATCAAGGCCCGCTCCCTGCTGAGACCGAGGGCTTGTCCTGGGAATGAGCCCCATCTTGTCGCTCTGAGAGTCAGTACCGTGAGCGACCACGTCCTCGGGGAAGGGAGCTGGGGACCACAGGGCCAGGGATTTGAATCCAGCGAAGTCCCCCGGAGGCTCAGCACCAGCTTGGCCCGCCGCCTGCTCCGGGCCTCTCTGGCCCTGACACTGCCTCAGGAAGCATCGTCCAGAGGTCCAGCAGACAGGAGAGGACGGAGGTGGTGGCGACAGCGGGGACAGGGGTACAGAAGTGCCAGAAACATCCAAGGGCTTTTCAAGTCCTAGAAACACCCAGCTTCAGAGGCCTGGGCAGGTGAGGGTGCTGCGCCGAGCAGGAGGCCAGGCTGGGCTCGGGGCACCTCACTCCCCAGGGCTCTGTCCTTCGGCTGGGCTCGAAGCAAAGTGGTCCTGGGGCGGGGAGGAGGGAGAGGGTCAGGTGGCAGCCGCCAGAGAGGGCACTTTGCAAAGGGAGAGCAAAACAACCAGGAGACACGCCGGAAGTCACTGCAAGGGCACAAGGCACAGAAAAAGAAAACGGAAGGCATCGTCAAACAGTGAAAAGCCCCGACAGGAAGCGGCTCCCGATGGGCACCACCCTCCCATAGCTCATATCGTGAGACAGAGGGGACGCAGCAGCAACACAAATGTCATCTTGGCTCCCAGGACAGTGTGCAGACTCCTGAGGTGTCAGGTGTCGCTCGCCTCCCCGAGGACAGTTGCTTCAAAGTTGGAGGGTCTCGCTTCCCAGCAGAGGTCTTCAGTGTCAGAGAAGTCACGCCGGGCCATGTGTCCTTGGATTCGACTTGGTAAACCGGAAACTGCGTGGTCTGTCCGCACCCGAGGGCGCTGCCTGGGCCGCGCGGTTCAGTACGCAGTCTGTGGTGCCCCTGCCAGGACACACTGCCAGGAGACCGAGCCAGAGCCTACATCTCCTCGGGGTTGTTCTGTGAGGCCTCCAGCTTCAGCTTCTTGGAGGGCGGCCCTCCTGCCAGGATCTGAGAGGTTGCGGATGACTCGATGGTCAGCTCCGACTCAGCAGACAGCTGCTGCTCCACTTTCTCTGAACTGTTTGAGTTTTCCATGGACAACTGTGAGTTCTGCTCATCAGCAGCATCAGCCTCTGGCCAGCTCTCTAACACCACTCCCCTGCCTGGAAGACCTGTTCCTTCCTCGAATCTTCACACCCTGCAAGCCCTCGGCGTGGCTCCCTAATATTGTTTATTCTTGACAATATCTCAATAAGGTATTACTGTTATATCCACCTCATAGAAAAGGAGATTATGGATTAGAGAGATCAGATGAAAAACACACAGCTAGTACTTCTTGATGCTGGGGTATAGACTTGGGCTATCTGACTCCAGAGACTGAGTTCTTTCTTCTGAGAGGCCTGTGGTTTGAAGGCATCACAGGTAAGTAGGAGAGGCAACCAGTAATTCACATACAATTAATACAATGGTCCATTGGGAAGACAAAATGGAATACAAGGTCAGAAAGGGCTTCTCAGAAGTGATATGTGACCAACAATCCTCCCAGATGAAGAGGGGTCTATCAGGAGGTAATACATAATTGGATAGCAAACACTTGAACAGCATTTACCAAATGTCAAACACCGTTTTTTGCATATTAACTAGTTTGACTTTTATGATTTTTGGTAGGTGGTACAATTGCCACTGTACCAAAGAGGAAATTGAGATTATGAAAGTGAACCTCAAAGTTTCACAACAATTGAATGGCAGAACTGGGATTCAAGGATGGATTGCATGGTATATTCTAGAAAGTGCTTGCAGTGATGACTATGAAGAGCATTTGGGATGAGTGAGGGCAATGACAGATGAGCCTTGCCTTGGGTTCAGTTGTGCCCCCTTCCAATGCTGAAGTTCTAATCCATAGCACCTCACATACGACTGTACTTGGAGATGATAAAGAGGTAATAAAGTTAAAATGATGTCATTAGAGGGGGCCCGATCCAATACGAGTGGTATCCTTATGAGAAGAAGAGATTATGTGAAGGAAAGAGGCCTGGAACAGATCTTCCCCTTCGCACTCTAACAAGAAGCCAATCCTGCTGACAACCTAATCTTGACTTCCAGACACAATACATTTCCCTTGTTCCAACAAACCAGTAGAACTTTGTTAAGGCAGTCCTCATAAACTAAGACAAATCTGTGAGGCCAGGCAGGGCCAGATTGAACTGGGCCTCAATCTCACTAGGAATGGACCCATGGGCTTCCAATCTCAGAGCCATAGGATCTGATTTTCACATTATAAAGCTTGCTCTTGTGGCAGTGTGGAAAAACTTGAGGCATGATGAGATTAATATGGATGTTCAGGAAGGGCATAGTGAAGGTCTTCTTTGGGTCAGGAATGGGGTGGAGGAGGCTGAACATGCTTCCCATTCCTTTGCGTCTCTACATCTTTGTACGTACTGTTCCTTCTGCTGGAGCGCACTCAGCTGCCTCACACTTAATGATACTGAAGACTGCTCCAAGGACACTTCCTCTGTGATGCTGTCTTCAATTCAGTTTGAAACTCTTCTTTGCTCCCACAGCACCGTGTGCATGTTGCTAGTTTAACTCGAACCCTCTTGCTCTGTGCTTCTTCTGTTCCATGCCTGTCTCTCCTGTTAGATGATAAGGTCTTTGAGCATTGAGTATGAACCTTGTTTGTCCTCTCAGTTCACTGACTGAGAAAGAGAAGTGTACAGGATGTGTTGTGTGGATGAACATGCAAAACCTTCAAAATGTTATAAAGGGCTAGAGGAAATACAGGAGAGGTGCTTTCTCCTTTAGATCATAAATCGAGCATCTGGGAAGATGTGAACCTCAGAGATACCATACACGTTCTTCCTGACTGGAAGCCACATCCTTGTTACGTCTGGGTATAAAGAACATGAAATACACCTGATTAGTGAGATTTAGGGGAAGTCATATTGGAAACAGAACAGGTGACTCAAAATAATTACTTAAGAAAGAGAGTGATAAATAGGTGGAATAATCCTCATGCTCAGTGGCCTCTAATAGGTCTCATTTTTTCCTCCTTGTGTAATTTGCTTTGGCTTTTAAAATCACATTTAGTTAAGAATTTAGAATTGAAAAAATGGCAATTGCTTCAGTAGCCTTAAAATCCATGAAAAATGTCTTGGTTACAGCCCTCCTATGTGACTTAGAAGAAAGGAATGAAGAATGATTATCATCAGTCAGAATTAAGATGTGAATTCTGCTCCTCTCTGCACTGTTTTCTTAGGTGCAGACAGTGAGCATTCTGGCATTTTTGGTTTTCAGTGTGTGTGTGTCTGTCTTTCCTGAATATTTTTTCTCTGAAATTTAATTTTCTCTGTGAGTCCTATGAACATTTTAAAGATTTGGTGACATAAAGATTTAAATGGAGAAGTTGCTTCTTAATTTCTGGCACACATTCTTGATAAAGTAGCCATTCTCAGAGGAATATTTGTATGCCAGATGGTGGGGATATACTGTACTTATGGAGGTCCTGTAAGACAGATGATGTTACTGAACTGTGTTAGTTTCTCTGGGTTGCCATAAAAAATTACCTAAAACTTGGTGGCTTAAAACAATAGAAATTTATTCCCACAGTTCTTGGGCCAGAAGTACAAAGTCATGGTATCATCCTTCATTCCCACTGCAGGCTCTGGGGGAGTTACTATCCCTTGCCTTTTCCAACTTCTGGTAGGCCTAGGTGTCCTATGGCTTGTGCCTGCACAAGTCCACTCTGTGCTCCATCTTCACATGATCTTCTCCCTTTCTTCATGTTCTGTATGTGTCTTGTCACAGGTAATCATATGATAAGATTACTTGTCATTGGATGTAGAGCCATCCTTGGATTCCAGGATAATCTCATCCCAAAGTCCCTGACCTGCAAAGATCCTTTTGCAAAATGAGACCACATTTCCAGGTTCCAAAGAAGAGAATATAGACATCTTTTTGGAGACCACCCTTCAACCCACAACTTGACTCACGATTAGGAAGGACTGAAGGAAGCAAAGGTGCTTTCTCAGGAAAGTGATGGATTATACTCCTGGGTCATCCACTCTAATTAGAAAGTTAATAATTTTCAGATCAACTAGCCTATATTAGAGGTTAAAGAAGGGATTTCGGATTGATGGATCAAAAGCCAGCTCTCCTGGCTCTGAGATGTGCTCTGATTACCTTCCCTGATGTTTTCATGTGGTTGAGTATTTTTAAAATGTGGAATAGTGTTACATAAAGGTCCTATTTCTTGGCTTTTCTTATAAAATCAGATCTAAAAATATTGAGCCCAAATCTGCTCCTTATGATGGGACTGGAACTCTCTACCCTCTTATCACAGGCCTCACCACTCCCTGCTCAATTCTTTTTCATTCACCAGAATTAATTGCTTGGTTCCTGGGGTTCTGAGTGATCAGTTCATAGTCCATGGGCATAGTATGAGAGGCAGGTAGTCATTCAGGCAGAAGTTCAAGCAGTGATTCTGACTCCTTCTAAGCACGGGGCTAAGCTCTGCAAAGATGTTTTCAAAACAGCTGTGCAGACAAAGATAATGAGCAATTTTCTTGATGTATTCATAGGTAGCCAAAGACCAAAAATCCAATCGGTAGTCCCATTACTATGATACAGAATACACAGTTTAATACAATAGACTCACTTACTTCAAGCCCAATCTTGCATAAACATAATTCATGATCATGAATTTTGTTGAACCAAATTAATTCCAGAAGACTTGCATATTGCTTTTTGGATTAGTTGTTTTATTTATTTTATAAAGCCAGTTAAATAATTTGGTGAGATTTTCCTGCTCCTGAAAAAATTCATTTGTTGAGCTTTCACTCACAGAGCTTAACTGAGCTAAATCTTGTAGCATTTCATTACCTATCTCTTTCTAGGGTAGCATCCTTATTTTTTTCTACCGGGGATTGAACTCAGGACCTTACACTTTCGAGGCAGGTGGGGTGCCACTGAACTAAATCCCTGGCCCCACATCTCTTTCTAGGGACATAGAAGGGAAAGGAGAATTTTCTTTTTCAGTAGGAGTAGTTTTAACAGAATTTCTACTTCGGCTTTTACTCTTAAAAATTCAAATCATGCAAAAAGGAGAATATCCTGAACTGTAGAGATATGTAGAAACTTTCAACATGCAAGACTAATCTATTGTTTTCAATTATACTGACAGTTGGCATTGAATAATTAAGGATACAGATACACTGACCTAGCAGTGTTCCTACACGGGTATTTTCTCTGGGATTAACTGTTCTTTAATGATATTCTCCATTCCAATCTGTTTTTTGTTTTGTTTTGTTTTGGTACCGGAGATCGAACTCGGGACCTTGTGCTTGCAAGGCAGGTGGCAGAACCACTGAGGTAAATCCCTGTCTCTCCATGCCATTCTTTAAAAAGGCATGATTTCTGTCTGTATCAGGGAGATATCATTGCATGTGTACTGTTCTCACAATGAACAAAGGAAGATTTTCTCCATATAGTTTGCACTTCTTTAAATACATTCCAATATAATAAAGTCAGGATTGCCTGAAAAAAATCGCATACATACTCACTTTTTAGTGCATCAAACTTATAACATCTTTGAACATCACACTGATTTAATAAATTAAATCAATTGGCTGCATATAATAGCAACACTCATGGTGTATATGAAGTCATCACTTTTTAAAATCTCAAGCAAAGCAGATACCACAGAAGCAGGGTTGTAGTTAGCAGTAGATTATAACTTACTGAAAAGCCACCTGCGTCAGCATGCCAATAAAGACAATTTCTTTATAGTATAAAAGACACAGAAGCAATCACTTTAAGAATGATTAAATAACATCCTTTCACAGGGACACCTTACTGTATTTTAATTGTCTGCTTAGGCCACTGGCGGCATGGCGTGCATACCGAAGCCAGGTGATTGTTATCAATGAAAGCTCTAAAAGGTTTGTCATCACTGGGTTTGGCAAATGGATAGAGAAATTCTACCCAATTCGCTAATAATACCTCAAAATAAATTCTTTTAATTGAAGTAAAGCAAATAAACTTGCTTTTGATCTTCTATTTGAAATCTCAAAGGGCTAATTAGAGAGGGTTGTTATAGTGATTCTGGGAATATGGTTTCTAGATTTCTCTCTGTTGACTTGCTATGAACAATGCTTCCTGAGATCATGGAGGTATGGCATAAATTGAGCAACAGGCAGGCTGGAAAAAGGAAATGCTGATTAGCAAGACTGCCATCTTTGACATCTGTCATTGGTTTTCATGAATAATGAATTCCATTCCTATAAATTACTTTGAAACAGTTACAGTCATAGTGTAATTAGTGATGATAAATAGGTATATCTGAAGATACTGCTGCTCAGTCAATCTTCATTTTTCGAATTATTGCTGCTTCTTATAGAAAGTAGACATAGCCATTAACTGCTGGTAAGATGTGGTTGATTAAGCAGAGATCAGTGGAGAAATAATTTACAAAATGTACATTCCATTACATATGGGCCATAAGGCTAGGGGGTATTTTCATTTATTTCTCTTAATAACAAAATAATCTTGAGCTATAAACTTTTATGTTTGAAAATTGTCTGAGAATACCAGATTTTAATTTAAAATAAGTTAGTTAGCTTTTTAAAAAGTATTCTTCATGGCTGTATTTTTTTCATTCCTTAAGCTACAAATAATTTAAATGTTCTGATCTGTATTGATGTAGCATGTACTTAACAAAAGTGGGTACTTGCTACTGCAAAGAGACCAAGAAAGAAGATGATGAGCAGACAGGACATCACCTCAGCTCCCAGGTAGCCTGGGATCTAGTGAAGGTGGTAAAATGTAGCAACAAAGAAGATTTTAAATAGCAGCATTAGAATGTTTGACAAAAGAGCAGAAAGACTGTCACAAATGCTGACAGTATAAATTATCAGTATACACAGGAATCCAGAAGCATCTTATTGAAGCAGAATACAAGTCCAAGAAATTTAGAAATAAAACAGCTAGAGTTGATGAGAATAGCGGTTGAATGCATGGACTCTGGGAACCAGTCTGCTTGGGGATGTCATGTAACATGTTCCAGCACTGGTTTCCTCTTATATAAATGGGCACAATCTTAGTCACTGTCTCATGGGGCTGTTCTGAGAACTGGATGAGACAGGAAACATCAAGATCAGCCTAATGTCTGCACCTCACTGACAATTATTGTATTTCCAATTATTTTTCCCACTTTTTTCAAACTGTCTTGAATTTCTAAAATAATTTCTATACATATTAATTGCCATATGAAATATAATTAGGTGCATTAATTTTTCTTTTCCTCATTGTAGAGTAAAATGCCTGCTTGGACCCTTTTTTAATTGTGTCCATGAATTTTTATAAGTTGAACTCCTAGAAGAGCATTCTTATGAATCATTATGAGATAAAGCATGTTAATTTGGGTGCATACTTGATTTGACAGCTACTGAGTTTGGCCAGGCCCCAGATTTGCAGATTGATAAATTAACAGCCTCTCAGCCCTTCTGTGTTCCCCCCCATCTTTGTTAATTTTCCCTCAGATTTGAAGGCCCACAATGTGAGCAATTTTCCAAACTTATGGCATCTTTCCAGCACAGATCATTGTCCCTAAGGGCTGGTAGCTGGCCTCATTTGTTACATGAAAAATCCTTTACCAGTACCACCACCTGTCTGAAATGATGGCGTACATAGCAGTTAGGAATTCAGTGCAAGCAGCCTATCCAGCTACCTCTCCTTCCTTCTCCACTCCCAGTGGCTTTGGTCAGGTGGGTAGCTTGAGGCTTTGTAGGGAGCTCAGAAGCAATGAACATGAAATGGAACAGGGACACCTTGATGAATGGGAGGGCAGTGTTGTGGCCTTCACAACCTTCTACTACATTGAAGTATTTTAGTGTCTTGTATGGTATTATTGTTGCCTGTCCTGTCCCGCCACAGGACACAGGTGAACTCTAACACTGACCTATTGGCGGTGGGCAGGATTCTGCCAATATTACCACACTAGGCTTAAACAGCTCCTTGGGCTCAGATTGCCTCATCTGCACAAGGCAAGTGCCAGAAAACCTGCCCTGGTGAGGCCTCCTTCCTTTTTCCCAAGTGCCTCACTGAGTCACTTCTTAACTATATAGATCCAGAGGTCCCTTCCCTGAGGATTTTAATTCATGTTTCTCAAGTAAAATCTAGGGTGTGACTTTCATACACACTTCAGGTGATTCTTAGGAACTGGGAAATTTGTAATACACTGCTTTAGTCTTCCTAGGAGTACCATTCCAACATTGGATTCCTGCAGGTGAGGGGTGTGAGGTGTGTGTGTGTGTGTGTGTGTGTGTGTGTGTGTGTGTGAGAGAGAGAGAGAGAGAGAGATCCAATATGCTCCACAGGTACCACCAGTGTGAAGGTGAGCAGCTGGGTGTGGCTTCAGCAGTAGCAAGCAGGTACCTGTCCACTCCAGACCTTCTGCTCCTCCACTGTCCTGCTTGTGTCTCTGCTGTCCAGCTTCCCTGAGGCTGGGCTTTTGCTAGTCCAAAGCCTTGAAGCATTTTGTAGCACCCTTGAAAAAGCACCTAACCTCCAATCTAGTTTTTAGGCACTTGAACCATTTGAGACATAAAATTCTTTAATTCTCACTTAAATTCTTAAAAAAAAGA
This sequence comes from Heterocephalus glaber, assembly GCF_053883595.1. Taxonomy (NCBI): domain Eukaryota; kingdom Metazoa; phylum Chordata; class Mammalia; order Rodentia; family Bathyergidae; genus Heterocephalus; species Heterocephalus glaber. The sequence continues at coordinate 1,436,061 of NW_028258336.1, forward strand.
AGATCCCATATTCCAGTTGCTTTCTTAATTAAACACCTAGACAAATAAGCACCTAGAAAATTTATTGTCAAGTATGAAATCTGTTTAGAAACTAAGGAGGAGGGATCATTCAGTGTTTGTTGAGAGAAATGAGGAGAATGAATAAATCCAATAGTTTTTCTTTTCTTTTTTGAAACTTACTGTCTGGTCAGTGGTTCTTTGAGATTCAGAAAATAAACATTTTCAAAAAAGATTTAAAGTCTCATTGTTATTCTAAGAACAAATGAATAACCTTTTTTAATATGTTCTAAAATAAAAAATACAAGATCTATTTTCTAAAAGTCATTTTACTGATAAAATTTTCCTATTTAGTACATTTAGAAATATGAAGATCTATAGAATAAAAATGTTCTCTCAAATACCATTATCAATGATGTGACCTTCATCTATCCTAAATATCTTCAGGAAGAGGAAAAATATTTTCTTTTGCTCATGCAGTATATCTCCACAGGGAGCTTTTTTGCTTAGGAATATGCTTTCTACTCGCTGGTAGCAACCTGGGTGAGTCATCCTGTACACTAACCCCTAGTATGCATTTTTAAAATGACATGAAATTTAGGATTCTAATTTTTAATGAAAACTTCAGCTAAATTTAAATAAGGTCTGTTAAAAAGCCAGGAGTGGTGGCGCATGGCTGTAATCCTAGCACTCAGGGGGCTGAGGCAGGAGGATTACTGGGAGTTTGAGGCCAGCCTGAGCTACACAGAGAGTTTAAGGCCCACCTGAACTATATACATAGTGAGATCCTGCCTCAGAACAAAACAAAACACAAAATAAAGAAATCAGTCCTGCAACCCACAATGTGGGAAAAAATCTTCACCTGCTCTTCCTCAGACAAAGGTCTATTATCTCAAATCTATAAAGAACTTAAAAAGATCAGACCTCCTAAATTTAAAGACCCAATCCAAAAATGGGCAGCTGAAATGAACAGACATTTCTCAGATAAAGAAGTAGAAATGGCAAATAAATACATGAAAAAATCTTCAACATCACTGGTCATTCGAGAGATGCAAATGAAAACAATGCTGAGATTCCACCTCACTCCAGAAAGAATGGCTGCTATCATGAAATTGACCAATAACAAATGCTGGCGGGGCTGTGGGGAAAAAGGAACCCTGCTCCACTGCTGGTGGGAGTGTAGACTGGTGCAACCACTGTGGAAATCAGTATGGAGATACCTCAAAGAACTAGGACTGGAAGTCCCATTTGACCCAGCTATTCCACTGCTGGGGATCTTCCCCAAAGAATTAAAAGAATCATACCACAGTGATATAAGTGCACCCATGTTCATAGCAGCGCAGCTTGTAATAGCTAAAACTTGGAAACAGCCCAAATGCCCATCAACTGGAGACTGGATAAAGAAAATGTGGGTTATTAATAAAATGGAGTACTACTCAGCCATAAAAAATGAGAAATTAGGGACATTTATAGCTAAGTGGATGCACATTGAGGGGATACTCTTAAGTGAAATAAATAGGACACACATGAATATATTCGGAATGGTTTCTCTGGTGTGAGAAACTGAAAGTGTAAATAAGGACTAAATGTATAATAGGTAATGTGAAATAGGAAGAAAAGGGGCAAAGGGGAAGGAAGTGGGAGGGGTAGGGGAAAGGCTAGAAGGGAATGGGATTAATATGAGAAAATGGAAAAACAGGACCAAAATCTTTGTAAATAGGGAGGACTGGAGGGGTTGAAGGGAGGGCTGGGCAAGGGTGAAAAATAACCAAGAGAGATTATGTAAAGGTGCGAATTTCCAATGATGAATGCCATTATATTGTATACCTAAAATGTACCAATGATTAGAATGAATAATCGATAATGTAAAATAGGAAGAAAAGGTCCAAAGGGGTAGGGGTAATGGGAGGAGCAGGGGAAAGGAAAGAAGGGAAAGGAAAAATGCTGAGAAATGGAAAAAACGGAAATAAAGTCTTTGTAAATAGGAAGGGTGGAGGGTGTGAAGGGAGGGCTAGGAATGGGGAAAAAATAAGAACCAAGATGCATTATGTAAAGGTACAATTCCCAATGAGAAATGTAATTGTGTTGTATACCTACAATGTACCAATAAAAGAATTTAATACAAAAAAAAATAAATCAGTCCTGTTAGATAGGAGTGGTGTATCAATTACAACTTCCTGATTTTGACACTGTACTATAATTATGTAAGATTCTACTATTTGTGAGTTATCAGTAAAGTGTATACACAATTTTTGTGCTACTTTTTCACATTTTAAAACGTTTTATCTACTTTTTTTTGTAGTCCAGGGAATTGAACCCAAGACCTTGTGTATGGTAGGCAAGTGCTCTACCACTGGGCAAAACTCCCAAACCTATTTTTGTGATTTTTGTATGGCTGAAACTATTTCAAAAGAAAGGGTTAAAAAATGAATCTTTAAAAATTTAGATATAATGAAAATGTATGTATTTACCATCCATATTTCATAATTATCAATATTCTGCCTTAGTTGCTTATTTTTTTTCTTTTTCTGTACCGGGGATTGAACTCAGGACCTTGTGCTTGCCAGGCAGGCAGGGCACCACTGAGCTACATTCCCGGCCAGTTGCCTCCTATTTTTAAAAGACAAACATTATTGTAACACTTATATGTTCACTAGCAGGGAGTTCCTGTTTTCCTTCTTCCTCTGCAATGCTTAGTATTGTTAAGACTTCTCAGTTCTTTCCAGCATAATTGCCTCAAAGACTAGTGAGACTGAATATCTTTTTATTCAGTCTTTTTATTATTAGTTTATTAACTATCCAGGTTTTCTCTTTTTTTGTGTTGCTCATATTAATTGCCGGCATTTTTCTATTTTTTTCTTAATGATGTGATACTTTTTTGGTGTAGAGATAAGCATTTGTCATATGCATGCAAATATCTTTTTTCATTTTGTAGCTTGCTTTAATTTGGTTTTGACAACTTTGACAGATGTTTTCTGTTTTAACATAGTCACAATTTTCCATATTTTTTGTTTTGTATTTTTTTGTGTATCTTATAAGAAATCTCCATTTTTTCCAGTGTGATAAGATAGTTTCTGATATTTTGTTCCAAAAGTTTTGCTTTTAACACTTGTTTTAATCTTTGTGGAATTTTTCTTTTGCAACTGTTTTAAAGCTAGAATGTATTTTTATTTGTCAACTTGTTCCAGTTCATTGAATAGCTTATGCTTTTCCAACTGATATTTTAATGCCACAATTTAAAATAAGTTCTCATGTATGCTTGGGTCTAGATTTGATTCTCTGTTCTGTTCTTTGGTTTGTCTATGACTGCACCAAAACCTCATTTTCACTTCTCCATAAATTTAAAGTAAGAGGTGCTCACTTTTAAGTCCCTTTTTAAATTCTTGGAATTGTGTGGAACTCCCAGCCCTTTGACTTTTCATATATATTTTGCCTTAGTTTGATATAACATTAGCTATTTCACTATAGTTTCTTTTTAAAGAAATTGGAATATTGGTTTTATGGACAGTTTGGAGGAATTAACTTTATGATTTTGGGTCTTCCTATCTATAGACATGGAAAAATTTGCCATTATTGGGCCTCTCTATATATTCTTCAACAACATTTTGACTTTCTTCATAATCATCTAATGTAGATTGTTAGATTTATTTCCAGAATCTTTATAATTTTTAGTACTATCGTGAATGAGATTTTTAAAATTATATTTTCTAGTTAATGATACTGCCATAAGAACACCATTGAATTTGTATAGTGTTTTATATCTGGTGATCTTGCTGAACTTTCTTATTAGAAATTCAGATTTCTAACTCTTAAACCTCACTGGAGAAAAAAAGGGATAAGATTGAAGATCACAGTAGGAACTTTCTGGAGACAGCTAAGCATGTACTATGAGTTCTTTTTATCAATGAAAGGGGATGAATGGAACTATTTTCTTCTTCCTCAAAGTGAAGATAAAAGGGTTACAATTTTTCTTTTATTAGTGTCAAATTGCCATCCTAAGAGGAAAAAAAATATTCATAGAAGTTGAAATCCCTAACAATGAATCCCAAACCTCCAGTTTAATAACTGTATATTTTACTCAATTAGAGGGTTGAGGATAGGAGGTGAAGAGGTAAAGACAGTGGAAAGAAATATGTAACTAATGCAAAATAAACGTATATTGTGAATTCCGCCCCCCCCCCCTTCTGCTATGAGAGTTTGCCGTATGGTCTTTTCTTTTTTCTTTCAATACTGGAGATTGAACTCAGGGTCTTCACACTGAGCTATATTCCTTTTATGTCTTTTTTTTCTTTCTGAGACAAGTCTTCTAAGTTGCCTGGGCTCGGCTTGAATTTGTGATGCTCCTGCCTCCACCCTCCAGAGTGCTGGGGTACCACCGTTCCCAGGTACATAGTGTTAATTAAACGTTACATTCTTTTTAAAAAAACAAATCTAATGAACTGTAATTGAAATGCAACAAGCAGCATGTATTTAACCTTGCATACCTGGTAAGTTCTGCCATATGCTCACACCTGTGAATCTATCACCACAATTAAGTCAATGAAATTGTTTCCTTGAATCCTCAATCACTCACCCATTTTCATCATTATAGATCATGTAACCTTTTCTATAATTTCATATAAATAGGTGAGACAATGTTTATGTTTTTCTGGTCTGGCTTCTTTCACTCATGATTATTTTGAGACTCATTTATGTTATTTCATATATCAATAGTTAATTTCTTTTTATCACTGAGTAGTATTCCATTGAGTGCATTTACCAAAATGCACTTATCCATTCATGTGTTGATGGATATCTAGGTTGCTTTTAGATGTTTGCTACCATAAATAAAGCTGTGATGAATACTCTTGTATAAGTCATTGTATGGACATATGCTTTCTTCTCTCTTGCATAAACCCATAAGGAGGAATGGCTGAGTTAGCATGGCAGGTTTATGTTTAAGTTTTTAAGAAGGGACAAATTATTTTCCAAAGTGATGTAGTATTTTAACATATAAAATATTTTAAATACTAATTTTGGGGGGTACATTATGCAATGGAAAAATGCTAGATTAAATACTATGAACAGTGAGAGAAGTCTCAAGGAAAAATTAAGTCTAGTCAGCTATATCGTCAGTCAAGTCATAGGAATAGAAGCCTTCTGCATCTGCTTTGCTACACGACAGACTTTGGGTATTCAACAACGTGAGGACACATGCCAAACAGAAATGCATTCATCGACCAAACAGCAGCTGTCCTTGGAGGCTGCTGATTAAACAGCAGGTATGTGATAGCACTGCAGCCGAAGCAGGGTGGCCCTGGGCCAAGAGCAGAGCTATCTCATTCATTTTAATGCTTTTGGCAACACTTGTCACTCATGTCATCTTTTTTTATGAAGCTTCCAATTTTCATTATCCCTTTGGGAAATCAATCCCTGATGGCCTCTGTGTGTGTGTGTGTGTGTGAATATATGTGTGTGTACTCATCCACATATATATTTGACACAGATTTACATATAACACTGGACACAGAGTTCGTAGGTATTTGTCCAAGTTGTGACAATCTGAGCAAGTTCTCACTTGTAAGTTACTAACTCTGGTGAGAAACATGTGGCATTGATTCAGCAAGCTTCCAGGAACAGAACTAGGAAAGAGTAGGTCAGTATGGCTCTGTCAGAGAGGCTGATGAATTCCAGTTCTCAGCCATGGGGAGAGAAGCAAGTGTCACATTGTGACCATGAGGGACAGACAGGCCACAGGGAGGCACAAAAGGTGCTAGGGGGGCAGCCTTGTAGAAGGTTTCCTGGGACTGCAACTGTCACCATTCATTCAAACCAAGAAGAAATTGCTAAATATGGTCCTTTGAGGAGTCACTAACTTGCCCCATTTACTGCTGCTGCATTACTGTCCCTCATATTGTGTGATGAGACAGAGCACATTGCCACAAACCATGATGTGCAACACTTCAGGGCATCCAAGTCATATAGAAACTTGAGAAATTACAGGTAACTTATAGTTTACCACAGGCTCCAGATTATTAATATTAATATGCAAACTCCCTATTTTGCTTCTGTCTGGGGGCTGTTTCTTTCTTCAACCTTGATTTATGAGGCTCACTTGGTTTTTAGCCCTAAACAAGGGAAGGATCCCACTTTAGAGGGTCATGGGTTTCCCCCTACCTCTGGCGTGGAGTCCCTGAAGATTCAGAGTGAGAAACATGTCACTACACTGACCTGCACCTTGACTCTTCAAAGAAAAGGGGAAATTTTTCTTACTTTATCCTTCTTTGTTCTGGATACACAGCTACCCCCTTGGTAACCCCAGGAGCATCCTTCAATCTTGGTAGCTCTTCATACAGAACAAGTGTCATATTGTCCCAAATCTAGTTTTTAAAAATTCTACCTCCTGCCCTCTTGGTAGAAACTCCTAATTCCCACTAACTCATACACTTCTGTCTTTTTAGGAATCCATATCTGCAGGCTGTGCCTCCTCAAATAGCTTCATCATGGTGATCTCAGTGGTTCTAGGCAAACTTGGTATGGCTCACAGGGAGTAGTGTTGTCCTAGCCTTCTTTGTTGGAGATAGTACGGGCTTTTAAGTTTAAAAGGGTGAATTCACTTACTGATGGGGTGACATTGGGCAAGTCACATTGAACCCTGGTTTCCTTATCTGTAAAATAAGAATACAATTTACCACTCAAGGTAGTTTATAAGATCAGGTAGGACTATTTGTGTAAAATTACTGTAAGGCTAAGCCATGAGATCTTTTCATGCACATAGTGGTGGGTGGGTAATGCCCAGTGGTATAGGCTTGGACTGAATCCTTAGTAGCACTAACTGTGACCTGGAACTTAATTCTCTACTTGGGATTTCAGTTTTCCCATCCATATGACTGAGATAATGATACAGAAATGATGTAAGGACTAAATGAGGTAATGCATATGAAAATACCTAGAGTCTAGAAGACATGCATAGAGATGACACAGACTTAAAGATTAGTGTAATTAAAGGACTTTAATATTGAGTTTCCAGAATCTCCATTCTGCTAAAAACAGAGAATCTCATTCTTCCTGCCATTTTTAAAAATCATTTTTCTATCCAGAGTATAGTAAAAGCCATTGAAAGACATAACTTTGTATATGATTCTGAATAACTAGAAACAATTGGGAAGGGATGTAAAAATGACTCTCCCATCCTAGTTTTATGATAGCCGTGGAAGAAAACACTGGGTGTAGTCTGACATGAATTACGGGGAGTCGGTGGCCCCAAAGCCTGACTTTTCCATTACTAATGACTGATCAGCTCTCTTTCCAATTGGAATTGGCTTTCATCCCATTTCCTAGCTCCACACTTGACACCTTGCTCCTATGTTATTGGAAGAAAACAAAGGCTACCCAGCACCAACTCCTTCAGTGTCCTTACCTTCCACCTGCACCTCTCTCCTGTCTTCTCTCCACCCGCATGCCTTCATCTGTTTCATTCTCTTGCGTGTGACCTCAGGACAATACTAAGTTCTCTTGAGTCATAAATTCCCCTCTCCTTATTTATTTTCACAGGCACAGATATTTTCTGATTTCCCCCATTATAAAATTGCTGTCCTCTGGCTCTGTATCACCTTCTAGCTGCTCCCTTCGATGTCATAACCAAAGTCCTTCCATGGAAGTCTATGTGCCCTAGCTCAGCTTCTTGGTCTCCTTATAACACCTGAGCTGCACCTGGCCTCTGCCAGCATGGCTTGTCACTCTCTGATCTCTCAAAGGACAAAGGTCTCATTTTGGTTTGCAGTGGCTTAGACATCATGATAGCGGCTGACACTGGGATCCACCTTCCTCTCTTGCACACTCCTCCTTCACACTCTAGCACACCCCTTCCACAAGGTTTTCTTTCTGCTTTTCATGTCATTATTTCAATCTTCTTCGTGGACAACTTTGCCTCTGCCCATACTTCCAGGATGGGTTTGCCAAGAGTCTGTCTTGCTTTGCTGTTGTTCTTAGTTTAGTCCCATCCCCTTGAGAAATCTTATTCAGCCAGGGATGGCCACACAATTTGTGAGGCCACACTGCCTACTGCACAATGAAAATGCAGGGTTCACTGTTCAACAGTTGTTAAAAATTTCAAGATGGCAACAACACAGAATCAAACTGAACCGGATCCCTTTATAACTGCACCAGTTGCATGTCCATGAATCCAGCCTTGTATTTGCCCCCAGATCTTCTCAGACAAGGTCTTCTGGATCCATGTTGCTAGCTCAGATCCCTTTCTGAACTCAGGGTTTAAATATTATTCTTGGCACTCAATGAGCATCAATCCCTCTCACTCTAGTGAGATTCTGTTTAAATCTGGGTCCTATATGACACTGGCAAGACATTCAGTCTCTGTGAGATTCAGTGACTCAGAGTAAAATCTGAAGGCTAAAGGAAAATTTGTGTAAGTATAAAGCTGGTTAAGTCAATAATGCGTCTGCATCCTATAAATATGTATAAACTGTCCACATAAAGAAAATGTAAAACATCTTGAAGTAGGGAGGTTGGTAGTTGCTGCAACATCAATGTTTTCTGTTTATCTAGTTATCTGAAAGTCATACAGTTAGGACAAATAGATAATAACTCTTGAAAGGAGATTGAGAGTAATTACTTTAAAAACACACAATGTTGCATTTCAGTGTAAGAACAGAGCTTTATCAGAGAGTGAGCTCATCAGCAGACTCTATCAGTCTGGTTTAGGAGCCTCATCGTATCATGTGCTTTGAGCTGATGGCCCAGCTCCAGTCTCATGTAAACAATAGACAGTGGATTCACACCACAAAGCCAGAACGTAAGCCCCAGGCTTTAGCTCAAATATCCATAAAGAAATTGCTTCTGTTGTGAGTGATGGGTGTACTTCCAACTTTCTGGTAGACATCACAATCAAAATGTTCTATTGGAATCTGACACTCCACTTGCACCCTTCAGAACTTGACAATTTCCTTTCTTCTCAGAACCTGCTTCTTTTTCTGTTAATGGTACCATCAAGTCACTGAAGCTAAGAAACTTGGTCAAATTTTACTCTGTTTTTACTTCTCTACTCCAATAATCACTCCTGTGCGCATCTAGAAGCAATACTGTAAAGACAGCAAGTACATTCAGAAACCAGAGAGACAATGATGGACAGATGTGAGTACATAACAATAGAAAATATCTCTTTATGATCAAGTAAACTATTGGTCTATATTGATTATAATATTGATATCAATATTTGTATAATATGACTGTATAATTATGTGATTATTGGTTTTCTTCATACTTTACTTATCATTATTTCATAGATATCATTATCACCCTACCATTAGAATGTCCACAAATTGATGAGAAAAAAAACCCCCAAAACAGAAAAAGATAAATGGAAAAGTGGGTAAAAGATACCATCAGGCAATTCACAGAAATAGCACAGTAGACTATGTGACAAAATTCCTATGTAGTAATGATTAGGTAAATACATATTAAAAGCACAAGGCATAATTTCCAATCGGCAGGGTAGCAGTTAGTCTAAAAAGGGTAGTTTTGGTAGGTGGTGATAGTAAAAGGGTAGTGTTTGAAGGCTGTTAATACTTAAAATAATTTAAAAATAAAAATCAGTACATTTTAGCTCAAATTCTACATTTAGGTGGCCATGCTGAAGAAATTCTTGCACATTCACACAAAGAGGAATATAAAGATGTTTTACAGAGACACTTTCCATAATAGCAAAGAAGGAGCAGGTTAACCTAAATGCACATCTGTTGAGAACAATTAAGCAAATTATGATCTATTTATACTAGAATAATATAAAATGCATAAAAATAATGAAATGCATTCATAAATTCTCATTTCAAAAGTCTTTTAAATTATTAAATGACAGGTAACACATAGTCAATAAAAACATTAAATGAAATACAATTAAGTGAGAAAAATAAGTTGCTATTTCTATAAAATGAAAACAAAGTAAAACTTAGTTGTCTCACAGTGATAGACATGTAACTGTATAGAAAGAGGTGTGGCAGGATGTCTACACAGTGATTGAGTTCTCACTTCTGGGTTAGGGAATGACTTGGGGGAGGAGGGTGAAAGGGAGACAGCTATTGTTTATATAATGCCCTATTTGTGAATCAGTATAACAAACAAGATCATATTAACTGTATAAGCTAAAACTATAATAATTTTGGTTTTTAAAAAGCACACTGAAGTATTGTATCATCTCACTTTAGGATCAAAATGCCTGATTTTGTCTAATATATATGTATTTGCATAATATAAGGCAAAGTTTCCCAAAGTGAGGCTTATAAACTACCTGTATCAGATCCCTTACGGTGTCTAAAAAAATACAAGTCCCTCAGGCCCCACTCCCAGGGGATTTAACTAAATAGATGTCGGATGGTCTCAGGAATTTGAACTTTAAGAAACTCACGATCAGAGCTGGAGAACCACTGGAGCAGGGATTAACTTTATTTGGGTTTCATGGCTCCATGTCTGGCTTTAAATTCCTGCTTCTTTTTAAGGAGGGTGGAAAACAAGGTCAGATTAACATATAGGGGCTTTTGGAAGGTAGGAACAGGACACTGTAATTTAGTAGCTAAATTGCCAAAAATGCTGCCCAACCACCTGTGCAGCACCTGGAGGTGCTGCCCCATAGCTACCTGAAGCAGCTGCTTCTGTGCAGACTCACACCTACCGATTAGCACCAACTCAAAGTGTGTGTTTGGTTTTGCTTCCTACTTCCAAGGTTTGGGCTCCACTCCTAATTCTGGTTGTACTTTCTTTTGTATTCTTCAAGGAGATTTATCTTGTCTAGTCAATAATACAGTACAAGGAGAAATAGCCGTCTGTGTTGTAGGTTTATTAGCATTTACATATTATAGTTATTTATTTACTGTCTGTTTCTTTCTCAAGACTTCAAGGTTTTAAAGGACAGAATCTATTAATTCTGCAGGGTCAGTGGCCAGCATAATTCCTGCTGATCCATATTAAATGCTATTCTGTACATATACCATTTCTACCACAAGGTATTTTCTTTTTAGTAATCCAATCTAGAAATTACAGTCTGTGAAATGAAAAATTCCCTTCAAGTTTTATTTTTTCTGCATTCATTCTTTTGTGTAAAGCACCTGTTTTTTCATCATGACTTGGATAAGTGCAATGAGAAAGATTAACACCATATTTTTGAAGTGGGACCATAGAATATTCTGGATTATACTAATTTCTATTTTTCAAGATGTTTTACTTCTAATTCTTTTCACAGTATTCATATTCCTATATCATAATGCTATGCTATATTAAAAGTATTTAATATTTGTTCAGACATCTGCTTTCTTTCATGGGCTGCTGTTAGTTCATTTAAGCCAGGTATTAGAACCAGTGACAGGTATATAGATGTTCAAGAGATATTTGGTAAATTAGTGCTTCAGGAGTATTTAGGAGTTTCGAAAATAATTTTAATTTCTATGCTTATTCTAGAGAAGACATCCTTTCTTGCTCAAGAAATACAAACAAAACAATAAAACCAAACCTAAAACCCAAACAACAATAAAACCAAACCTAAAACCATAAAGTATATTTCTGGGGAATAAAACTGATTTAATTTTTATATATGGATGAAATTTCAAATAAAGAAATACTAAAAATAACCAATATAGAATTTGTGTTTAAGAAATAAGTAGTAGGGCTGGGGATTTAGCTCAGTGGTTCTGCCACCTGCCTTGCAAGCTCAAGGTCCCGAGTTCAATCCCCTACCAAAAAGAAAGAAAGAAATAAGTAGTATATTCATAAAAGTGATATTTTCACTTGAGCTGATCATTATTTCTTTGCCTGGAAAGAAAACAAATAGGATCTTAGTTTAACCACTCAATTCTAAAATTCTGATTTTAACAAATAAAAATTGTTTTCTTCATGTTAAAAAAATTTAAGAAAAGTGGCTCATATTCATAGTGTCCTTCTTAACTTTCAATGCAGTTTTTGCCCTTTTCTCTGGCATTTTAACATTTGATGATTGAGAGAGAGAGAGAGAGAGAGAGAGAGAGAGAGAGAAAATCGATTGTCCAAATATTGACCCACTTTACAAAGTTGGAGCCACCTGATTCCTCAGCCGTCTGAAAGCTGATAATCCCCCTTTCACCACCTGCAATTATGGCTTTGTCCTGTGCTGAAGGCCAGTGATTGTGTCCCATGCAACTCTGATTTCATGAAAAAGCAGCTCCCAGTCACCTCTGAGGTGACTTGTCCAGTGAGGATGGCTGGTTCAAATTTCAGTTTGTGCCTTGATTATGGGGTTTGAAGTACCAAATGTGCCAAGCATAACACAGCATTCTGTTCTCTTTATTTATTAGTCTTAGCGAGATTAATCATCTTTAGCTGATACCCATCTCTCCATAGTTTACAACCCCTCTCAAGCTTTTGCTCTTATCTGCCACTCAGGATTTCAGCTATTTTTCATGAGAATAGTAATAATTTGCCTGAAAGTCCATTTTAATGCTGTAAGGTAACTGCTTCCACCTCTGCATTGCCACTGGGTTAACCAGGACCTTGGCACATTGGAAATACTGTCTTTGTCCTATATTACTACTTGTCTTTAATTGTGGTTGTCATTTACAGTAGAAAAAGGGGAAATTTATTTTCTTAGCCAAGTGAGACTACAGTACATTTAATTTGGAGCCTTCAAGAATTTTAAGATATATTTCAAACTGAAAATGGAGAACCCTCACCAGGATCTTGATGTATTCTAGTTGCTAGAACTTGTTTTAGCTTCTGCGACACTGTTGCACACAGGTAACTTCTGTCTAGCATTTTTGGCTGCACCTATCTAAAATACATCCAGACCAAGTCTGTTTTCCCCACATGCTCCTGGGGTCACATCTGAACTCCTCAGCAGGGATGAGGGAAGCTAGCATCTGGTCCTTGCACATCTCTTGTTCTCATTTAGAGACAGAGACACTAAAAATCAATTCACTGGAAATAATTTTAACCAGAAAACTGATGATCTTAAATATTCCTAAATACTGATTTTCCAAGAAATGGGTTTTAAAAAAGACTATTTACAATGTTTATGGAAGTTTCTATTGGATAGCATTTAAAAACAGTTTCTTAGGATTTCTGCAATGTTTTAGTTGACTGTTTTTCATCCCATTTTTTTCATAGTGGCATTTAAGAAATTGAAATGCAGTTTGACAATTATGATTAATCCATTCATTAACAACGTGGTGCTTCTTTGTAGATATTTGTGAAGCCTGTGGTGGAGTTGGAGTGGGAGACTATGTAAGGAGACAATGTCACATAATTTCTGGTAGAAATATCTTGGTCTAGAGATTGGAAGCTCATGAATATGAGCACAGTTTCCCCTTATGGTAGTCACCTTGGAGCTATAGTGTCCCTCAAGTCCCTTAGTTTTCCATGGAATTAAAGGTCAGTTATTATACTCAGGATCTGCACAAGGGTTTTGATTGGAAATGTTTTTCCTGAGATATTGTGTTCCACCAACACATGTAGGAGTGACAATTGCCATTGGGGAAAGTGATGGGAGATGACATATAATCCTGGAGGAGTGGAATGATAGGTTGTTTAGGAAGAGACTTTAATCCTACTATTTTCTAGTAGAAAATTGTATTCTGGTAGTGTGGTTCAGAATTTCAAAATGATAAAATGAAAAGCCTCCTCATAGCTCAAGGATTCTTTATTTGTGGTTCACAGATGGGCTTCAAGGAGAGCTGGGAAATTTTTGAAATTGAGTGCTAATTATGAGTTTGTATGTGTATGCCCTTGTTCTTCAAAGGGGCTGATGATATCACTAGATCCTCCCATGGGCCCAGTTCACCAAAATGATTAAAAACCTCCAGGCTAATCAAGAATATTGATGCCCATGGGAATGAAATGACTTTCCTGAAATCACAAAACTAATTTGTTTGTTGCATAACTTAAATTAGATTCCTAGGCTCCTGGTGCCCATTCTAAAACACGTTACTGTAGCCTATCCTGAGAGAGACCTTGAAGATCACACAGGGATGATAGCAGTATATTAACGAAAACAGTATTATACTGTGAGAACGATACAAAAAAATCAATGAAGCCAAGAGTTGGTTCTTCGAAAGAATCGACAAAATTGACAAACCCTTAGCCAACCTTATCAGAAAAAGGAAAGAAAAGGCCCAAATCCATGCAATTAGGAATGAAAAGGGTGAAATGACAACAGACCCAGCAGAAATCCAGAGGATCATCCATAACTACTTCCAGAACCTATACGCCAATAAGATGGACAACACAGAAGAAATGGACAGATTCCTAGATACATATGAATTACCAAAGTTGAACGAAGAAGACCTAAAAATTCTGAACAACCCAATATCAACCAATGAAATTGAAAAGGTAATTAAAAACTTATCAACTAAGAAAAGCCCGGGCCCTGATGGCTTCACTGCTGAATTCTACAAGACATTTAGAGAGGAACTGCTGCCACTATTGTTTAAACTCTTCAATGAAATTGAAGGGAAGCAATACTCCCAAATTCATTCCTGGAAGCAAGCATCACCTTGATCCCCAAAGCAGAGAAACACTCAACTGAAAAAGAGAACTATAGGCCAATCTCACTAATGAACATAGATGCAAAAATCCTTAATAAGATACTGGCAAACAGAATGCAGAAGATCATCAAGAAGATCATATACCCTGATCAAGTGGGATTCATCCCAGGGATGCAGGGATGGTTCAATATACGAAAAATCAATCAATGTAGTACACTGTGTCAATAGAGCCAAGGACAAAAACCATATGATTATCTCCATAGATGCAGAAAAAGCATTTGACAAAATCCAACATGCATTTATGATAAGAACCCTACAAAAAATTGGAATAGATGGTCTCTACCTCAAACTGATAGAAGCCATCTATGAAAAAACAACAGCCAATATCATACTAAATGGTCAAAAACTGAAATCCTTCACACTCAAATCAGGAACAAGACAAGGATGTCCACTATCACCACTCTTGTTCAATATAGTTCTGGAAACATTAACCACAGCAATTAGACAAGAGAAAGAAATAAAACGAATAAAGATAGGTAATGAAGAAGTTAAATTGTCATTATTTGCAGATGACATGATACTCTATAGAAGACCCCAAGAACTCCACCAAAAGTCTTCTAGACTTAATAACCAAATTCAGTCAAGTAGCTGGTTACAAGATCAACACACAAAAATCAATAGCTTTCCTCTACATGAATGACAGACTCACTGAGAGAGAAACAGGGCAAATAATTCCTTTCACAATAGCATCCAAAAAAGTGAAATACCTAGGAATCATCCTAACGAAAGAAATCAAAGACCTCTTTTCTGAAAACTATGGCACTCTGAAAAGAGAGATTGAAGATGATATCAGAAAATGGACAGACATCCCCTCCTCCTGGGTAGGAAGGATTAATATAGTGAAAATGGCCATACTTCCAAAACTGCTATATAGATTTAATGCAATTCCAATTGAGATCCCAGCAGCATACTTCATAGACCTTGAGAAAACAATCCAAAAATTCACTTGGAACAAGAAGAGACCCAGAATAGCAAAAGCAATTCTAGGTAACAGAGACATAGCACGGGGTATCACAATCCCCAAGCTGCAACCGTACTACAAAGCTACTGTGATAAAAACAGCATGGTACTGGCAAAGAAACAGACTTAAGGACCAGTGGAACAGATGAGAAGATTCAGAAAGAACGCCAGACACACTCAGCCGTCTCATCTTCAACAAAGGAGCCCAACACCCTCACTGGAGGAAAGATAGGCTCTTTAATAAATGGTGCTGGAAAAATTGGGCTTCAACTTGCCAAAGATTAAAACTAGACCTGTATCTCCCAGCATGCACTAAACTAAAATCAAAATGGATTACAGATCTAACTATTAAAATAGAAACTCTGAACCAGTTGGAACAGAGGTTAGGTAGAACCCTTGAAGACATCTGTGTAGGAAAACATTTTATGAACAAAACCTCAGTTGCCCGTGAACTAGCACAAACAAACAACAAGTGGGATCTCTTCTTATTAAAAGGCTTCTGCACAGCAAGAGAAACCACCAGCAGTGTGAAGAGACAACCCACAATGAGGGAAAAAATCTTCACCTGCTCTTCCTCAGACAAAGGTCTACTATCTTGACTCTATAAAGAACATAAAAAGATCAGACCTCCCAAATTTAAAGACCCAATCCAAAAATGGGCATCTGAAATGAACAGACATTTCCCAGACAAAGAAGTAGAAATAGCAAATAAATACATGAAAAAATGTTCAACATCGCTGGTCATTCAAGAGATGCAAATGAAAATAACACTGAGATTCCACCTCACTCCAGAAAGAATGGCTGCTATCATGAAATCAACCAATAACAAATGCTGGCTGGGCTGTGGGGGAAAGAGGAACACTGCTCCACTACTGGTGGGAGTGTAGACTGGTGCAAGCACTGTGGAAATCAGTATGGAGATACCTCAAAGAGCTAGGACTGGAAGTCCCATTTGATCCTGCTATTCCACTGCTGGGGATCTTCCCCAAAGAATTAAAAGAATCATACCACAGTGATATATGTGCACCCATGTTCATAGCAGCACAGTTTGTAATAGCTAAAACTTGGAAACAGCCCAAATGCCCATCAACTGGAGACTAGATAAAGAAAATGTGGTTTTTTAATAAAATGGAGTACTACTCAGCCATAAAAAATGAGAAATTAGAGACATTTATAGCTAAGTGGATGCACATTGAGGTGATACTCTTAAGTGAAATAAATAGGACACACATGAATAAATTCCAAATAGTTTCTTTGGAGTGAGAAACTGAAAGTGTAAATAAGGACTAAATGTATAATAAGTAATGTGAAATAAGAAGAAAAGGGGTAAAGGGGAAGGAAGTGGGAGGGCTAGAGGAAAGGCTAGAAGGGAATGGGATTAATATGAGAAAATGGAAAAACAGGACCAAAATCTTTGTAAATAGGGAGGAATGGAGGGGTTGAAGGGAGGGCTGGGCAAGGGTGAAAAATAAGAACCAAGAGAGACTATGTAAAGGTGCAAATTTCCAATGATGGATGTCATTATATTGTATACCTAAAATGTACCAATGATTAGAATGAATAATTGATAATGTAAAATAGGAAGACCAGGCCTAAAGGGGTAGGGGTAGTGGGAGGGGCAGGGGAAAGGAATGCTCTATTGACTGGACTTTTATTATCTCTGAGCAGATAGATAGATAGATAGATAGATAGATAGATAGATAGATAGATATAACAAATTTACATAGATTCTTTCCCACTTTCAGCTCATACTTTTTTTTTTAACCTGTTTTAAATTCTTTTATTGGTACATTGTAGGTATACAACACAATTACATTTCTCATTGGGAATTGTACCTTTACATAATGCATCTTGGTTCTTATTTTTTCCCCATTCCTAGCCCTCCCTACACCCCCTCCACCCTTCCCTATTTACAAAGACTTTATTTCCATTTTTTCCATTTCTCAGCATTTTTCCTTTCCCTTCTTTTCTTTCCCCTGCCCCTCCCATTACCCCTACCCCTTTGGACCTTTTCTTCCTATTTTACATTATCGATTTTTCATTCTAATCATTGGTACATTTCAGGTATACAATATAATGACATCCATCATTGGAAATTTGCACCTTTACATAGTCTCTCTTGGTTCTTATTTTTCACCCTTGCCCAGCCCTCTCTTCAACCCCTCCATTCCTCCCTATTTACAAAGATTTTGTTCCTATTTTTCCATTTTCTCATATTAATCCCATTCCCTTCTATCCTTTCCCCTAGCCCTCCCACTTCCTTCCCCTTTGCCCCTTTTCTTCCTATTTCACATTACCTATTATATATTTAGTCCTTATTTACACTTTCAGTTTCTCACTCCAAAGAAACTATTTGGAATTTATTCATGTGTGTCCTATTTATTTCACTTAAGAGTATCACCTCAATGTGCATCCACTTAGCTATAAATGTCTCTAATTTCTCATTTTTTATGGCTGAGTAGTACTCCATTTTATTAAAAAACCACATTTTCTTTATCTAGTCTCCAGTTGATGGGCATTTGGGCTGTTTCCAAGTTTTAGCTATTACAAACTGTGCTGCTATGAACATGGGTGCACATATATCACTGTGGTATGATTCTTTTAATTCTTTGGGGAAGATCCCCAGCAGTGGAATAGCAGGATCAAATGGGACTTCCAGTCCTAGCTCTTTGAGGTATCTCCATACTGATTTCCACAGTGCTTGCACCAGTCTACACTCCCACCAGTAGTGGAGCAGTGTTCCTCTTTCCCCCACAGCCCAGCCAGCATTTGTTATTGGTTGATTTCATGATAGCAGCCATTCTTTCTGGAGTGAGGTGGAATCTCAGTGTTATTTTCATTTGCATCTCTTGAATGACCAGCGATGTTGAACATTTTTTCATGTATTTATTTGCTATTTCTACTTCTTTGTCTGGGAAATGTCTGTTCATTTCAGATGCCCATTTTTGGATTGGGTCTTTAAATTTGGGAGGTCTGATCTTTTTATGTTCTTTATAGAGTCAAGATAGTAGACCTTTGTCTGAGGAAGAGCAGGTGAAGATTTTTTCCCTCATTGTGGGTTGTCTCTTCACACTGCTGGTGGTTTCTCTTGCTGTGCAGAAGCCTTTTAATAAGAAGAGATCCCACTTGTTGTTTGTTTGTGCTAGTTCACGGGCAACTGAGGTTTTGTTCATAAAATGTTTTCCTACACAGATGTCTTCAAGGGTTCTACCTAACCTCTGTTCCAACTGGTTCAGAGTTTCTATTTTAATAGTTAGATCTGTAATCCATTTTGATTTTAGTTTAGTGCATGCTGGGAGATACAGGTCTAGTTTTAATCTTTGGCAAGTTGAAGCCCAATTTTTCCAGCACCATTTATTAAAGAGCCTATCTTTCCTCCAGTGAGGGTGTTGGGCTCCTTTGTTGAAGATGAGATGGCTGAGTGTGTCTGGCGTTCTTTCTGAATCTTCTCATCTGTTCCACTGGTCCTTAAGTCTGTTTCTTTGCCAGTACCATGCTGTTTTTATCACAGTAGCTTTGTAGTATGGTTGCAGCTTGGGGATTGTGATACCCCGTGCTATGTCTCTGTTACCTAGAATTGCTTTTGCTATTCTGGGTCTCTTCTTGTTCCAAGTGAATTTTTGGATTGTTTTCTCAAGGTCTATGAAGTATGCTGCTGGGATCTCAATTGGAATTGCATTAAATCTATATAGCAGTTTTGGAAGTATGGCCATTTTCACTATATTAATCCTTCCTACCCAGGAGGAGGGGATGTCTGTCCATTTTCTGATATCATCTTCAATCTCTCTTTTCAGAGTGCCATAGTTTTCAGAAAAGAGGTCTTTGATTTCTTTCGTTAGGATGATTCCTAGGTATTTCACTTTTTTGGATGCTATTGTGAAAGGAATTATTTGCCCTGTTTCTCTCTCAGTGAGTCTGTCATTCATGTAGAGGAAAGCTATTGATTTTTGTGTGTTGATCTTGTAACCAGCTACTTGACTGAATTTGGTTATTAAGTCTAGAAGACTTTTGGTGGAGTTCTTGGGGTCTTCTATAGAGTATCATGTCATCTGCAAATAATGACAATTTAACTTCTTCATTACCTATCTTTATTCGTTTTATTTCTTTCTCTTGTCTAATTGCTGTGGTTAATGTTTCCAGAACTATATTGAACAAGAGTGGTGATAGTGGACATCCTTGTCTTGTTCCTGATTTGAGTGTGAAGGATTTCAGTTTTTGACCATTTAGTATGATATTGGCTGTTGTTTTTTCATAGATGGCTTCTATCAGTTTGAGGTAGAGACCATCTATTCCAATTTTTTGTAGGGTTCTTATCATAAATGCATGTTGGATTTTGTCAAATGCTTTTTCTGCATCTATGGAGATAATCATATGGTTTTTGTCCTTGGCTCTATTGACACAGTGTACTACATTGATTGATTTTTCGTATATTGAACCATCCCTGCATCCCTGGGATGAATCCCACTTGATCAGGGTATATGATCTTCTTGATGATCTTCTGCATTCTGTTTGCCAGTATCTTATTAAGGATTTTTGCATCTATGTTCATTAGTGAGATTGGCCTATAGTTCTCTTTTTCAGTTGAGTGTTTCTCTGCTTTGGGGATCAAGGTGATGCTTGCTTCCAGGAATGAATTTGGGAGTATTGCTTCCCTTCAATTTCATTGAAGAGTTTAAACAATAGTGGCAGCAGTTCCTCTCTAAATGTCTTGTAGAATTCAGCAGTGAAGCCATCAGGGCCCGGGCTTTTCTTAGTTGATAAGTTTTTAATTACCTTTTCAATTTCATTGGTTGATATTGGGTTGTTCAGAATTTTTAGGTCTTCTTCGTTCAACTTTGGTAATTCATATGTATCTAGGAATCTGTCCATTTCTTCTGTGTTGTCCATCTTATTGGCGTATAGGTTCTGGAAGTAGTTATGGATGATCCTCTGGATTTCTGCTGGGTCTGTTGTCATTTCACCCTTTTCATTCCTAATTGCATGGATTTGGGCCTTTTCTTTCCTTTTTCTGATAAGGTTGGCTAAGGGTTTGTCAATTTTGTCGATTCTTTCGAAGAACCAACTCTTGGCTTCATTGATTTTTTGTATCATTCTCCTAGTCTCCACTGCATTGATTTCTCCTTTGATCTTTACAATTTCCTCCCTTGTATGAGCTTTGGGGTTGTCCAGCTCTTCTTTTTCTAGAAGGTTGAGGTTCAGCATCAGGTTGTTTAATTGGGCTTGTTCTGTTTTCCTAATATGCGTATTCACTGCTATGAATTTCCCTCGTAAGACTGCTTTCATTGTGTCCCATAGATTCCGATATATTGTATTGTCATTGTCATTTAATTGAAGGAACTGTCTGATATCTTCTTTAATTTCCTCTGTGACCCATTGGTTATTTAGAAGTGTGTTGTTCAATTTCCACGTTTTTATGAAATTTTTTGAGTTTCTTTTGCTACGGATCTCCAATTTCATTGCACTATGGTCTGATAATTTACAGGGGATAACTTCAATTCCTTTGCACTTACTTAAACATGTTTTATGTGTGAGTAGGTGGACTATTTTTGAGAATGACCCATGTGCTGCTGAGAAGAATGTGTATTCTGATTTTGTGGGGTGGAAGACTCTGTAAACATCTGTTAAGTTCATTTGTTCAAGAGTTCAATTGAGTTCTAGTATTTCATTACTTAGTTTTAGTCTAGTTGATTTATCTATTTGTGACAGTGGGGTGTTGAGGTCCCCCACTACAAGTGTGTTAGTGCATATATGACTTTTCATGACCATTAGTATTTGTTTTATATAGTTGGGTGCACTAGTGTTTGGTGCATAGATATTTATGATTGTCATCTCTTCCTCTTGGATTCTTCCCTTTACGAGGATGTAGTGTCCTTCTTCATCTCTCTTAATCAGTGTTGGTTTGAAATCTACTTGATCTGCAAAGAGGATAGCTATTCCTGCTTTTTTTCGGGTTCCTGTCACATGGAGTATTGTTTTCCACCCTCTAACTTTCAGTCTATGAGTCTCCCTTTGAATGATGTGTGTTTCTTGTATGCAGAATATTGTTGGATTTTGCTTCTTGACCCATTCTGCCAGTCTATTTCTTTTGATTGGTGAATTGAGACCATTAACGTTGATGGTTATAACTGAAACGTATTGACTTGTCATTGCCATGACTTTTTCTTTTTGTTGCGTTCTGCCCCTTTACATTTAATTTCTTGTCATGCCAGATGGGTTCATTCTGCTTTGCTTCCTGGGGTTGTGATCCTCAATGTCTGTTCCTAGGCTATTGTGTAAAATTCTTTGGAGTGCTTCTTTGGTATTCATGAAGTTCCTAAGGTGCTCTTTGTCATGAAAGTATCTTATTTCTCCATCCATTTTGAAAGATAGTTTTGCAGGGTACATCAATCTGGGTTGGAGGCTGTTTTCTTTTAGGGCTTGGAATATGTCACTCCAAGCTCTTCTTGCCTTGATGGTTTGTGTTGAGAAGTCTGCTGTGATTCTGATGGGATTTCCTTTGTATGTGATTTGTTTCTTTTCTCTGACTGCTTGTAGAACTTTGTTCTCCTGTTGTTTTTCTGGAATCTTAATAATTATATGCCAATGTGTACATTTTTTTTTTGACCAAGGCTATTTGTAGTCCTATATGCCTCTCTTATCTGTCTGTCAAGCTCTTTTCCCCTGCTTGGGAAGTTTTCTGCCATTATTTTTGTGAAGAGATTTTTTTATGTCATCTGCACTCTCTCCTGTTTCTTCATTGAGCCCAATCAGTCTTATGTTATTCTTCTTTGCATCATCTAGCAGCTGCTGGAGTGATTTCTCATGTTCCCTTATAAATTTGAAGCAATTTTTCTTTTCCTGGTCACTAATTGCAATCTCATCTTCTATATCTGAAATTCTGTCCTCACATTGGCTCATTCTGCTGTGTAGACTTTCAATGGAGTTTTTCATGTCCTGGAAATCTATTTGCATCTGTTTTATGGATTCCATGTGTTTCTTATGTTGGGATTCCATCATGTTCCTGAGCTCCTCTCTAGATTTATTAATCATGTCTTGCACTAGGGGCACAATTTCTCCTGTTATCTGAGAAATTATTTCTGATTTCATTTTTTCCACATCCCCTTTTGTTGCCAGTTCAGTGGGTCCAGGTGGTTGAGTATCAGAGTGTTCCATCTCATTTCCCTTTGGGGTTGCTGTAGGTGATCTGGAAGTCTGGTTTTGAGACTTATTTACCTGTTTTCTCATTTCGACTGGGGCGGGGGTCTGTTAGCGCATGCACGGATTACCTCCTCTGAGTTGGGAGAGGCGGGACAGGGGCTGGGAGCAGCGGTAGGGATGGTGACCCAAAAGCCCTTTCCTGTGGGCTGGGAGCAGCGAGAGGGATGGTGGCCGGGAAACCCCTTCCTCTGCACCAGGAGCAGTGGGATGGTGGCTCAGAAGCTCCTACCTCTGGGCCTGGGCCGGGAGTGGTGGGAGGGTTGGTGGTCCAGAAGCCCCTTCCTCTGGGCCAGGAGCAGCGGGACAGAAGGTGGCCCAAAAGGCCTTTCCTCTGGGCTGAGAGCAGCGGGAGGGATGCTGACTGGGAAGCCCCTTCCTCTGGACCAGGAGCAGTGGGTTGGTGGCTCAGAAACCCCTACCTCTGGGCCGGGAGCGGCAGGACTCAGTACCTTGGTCTGGTGGTCTGGTGTCCTTTGTATCTTTGCAGTGTGTAACCAGGTGGCTGCCTGTCTGCAGCGGGGTGATTTCGCGTCTTCCGCGCAACTCAGGATGTCCGTAGGGCGTGCACAGACCTGCCTATCTGTAGCGGGCTGATTCGGCATGTTCTCGGCAATAATTTTTCTTGGGAGAAAATATATTTAATCCTCTAAAATTCTCTGAGGGGCTCAGTAAATATGTGGACACAATTTCTTTAACCTTTCAAAAAGCCTTGGCAAACTCCCATACTAGAGGTTACTTAAAAATAAAAATGAGTCATGATGAGATTGTGGGGAATGTTTTGTCATGGTTAGGGAACTGGCTTAGGGATTGGAAATAGCCCCAACCAACTCATGGAGTAACGAATTCCATATGTTCACAGCCTCCCACACAAAGAAAACAGGGCCTTGGTCTTAGTGGGAAGGTCAGACGGGGTCCCCAAAATGATACACAACTGAGCTTCAGTTAACATGTTTTAAAAGAATTTATAGTGAAATCTTCTTCTGAAGTAGAATGCCAAGTTAAAAGTGAGAGAACTCAAGAACACTTTAGGAGGATTCGTGTCATCAGAGAAATGACTGATGAGCCTGCTGCTGGCACTGGCCCTGAAGAGCATGGAGAGAAGTGAACCCAAGCTCATTGTAGGAGATGATGACTTCTGAGCTATGTTACCACAAAGAGAGGGGACCAAGACTTTCAGTTCTCCTCTTCAAACAATATTGTTAAAATATCTGGTAAACATTTATTTATAGTAAAGGCCAGAAGCTGCCTGAGGGGGAAGCTCAGAAAGTGGAAGCTTTCAATGTCTTTCCTGCTGTCCTGAAAAATTCAACTCCAAAGTTGCACATCCCTATCAAGTAAACAAAGCAGCAACTATAAAACCAATGGACTCATCTCCCCCAGTGACTGTTTACTGTTACCTTTTCATGAATTTTAGATTCTTACCTCTTCATTCCAAATGTACTCCTCTTTGGAAAGGGGAGAACTTTTCACATAAGAATAGTGGCTGGCTGCTGCAAAATTAGTCTTGAAAGGAATAGAAAATATACAAACAGCCTGAAAATTGTAGAGGATCAAAGCCAGGCATGGTGGTGCACAACTGTAATTCTAGCTATTTGGGGGGCTGAGGCAGGAGGATGGAAAGTGCAAGACCAGCCTGAGCAACTTAGTGAGACTGTCTCAAAATGAAAAGTAAAAAGGGCTTGGTATATAACTCAGTGGTAGAGTTCAATACCCCCAAACAAAACAAACAAACAACCCCCTCCAAACCCCAAAACTGTGGGCAATCAGAGAGAAGGCTTTATTGGAGGAGAAACTATGACTCCCACATGAAGAAATAGATAGCATCTAGAGCCACCATGCAGGACCACGCTAAGACAGGTACTGGGCACTTGGGCTCAGCAGCCCCACTGCAAACACTGCTGAGGGCTGGCAGGAAGACATGAAGAGCTGCTGGCCAGATGTTGTTGCCTTTGCAGCTGTATAATTTTTAGCTGAGTATTTCACATTGGAAACTTCTGCAGCAAGTAATCACAGAAAATGTGAAAATTTCAACCCATAGTCCTCCTATAAAAAAGAATTTAAACAGACAACGAGTAGGCGCGAAACTAGTCTTATTTTAGGTGTGAGCCCATCTGCTGGTAAAGCCAAGATTAGAACAGTTCACAGGAAAATCATGATTTAAAATTAAGCAGATAACAGTGACTCTCCTCTTAAGCAACCCAGATATATAAAGCAGTAGTCATGCCAGATTGAGTCCCAAATGGTAATATGCAAGGTTTACTTTGGAAGGAGAAAGCATGACCTTTCCTTTATCTTTCTTTTTGTTTTTTTTTAAAAAGCCCTGAATTTCTTTTTAGGCAACTTAACAACATATTATTTGTATAGAACAAAGAATTGAAGGAAGGAAGAAGACAGGTCTAGGGTAGTGAGCACAAAGAAGAATTTGCCCTTGGCTGGCCCTAGGGATAAAGGAGAAGCTGAATCAGGGATTCAGGGAAACAAGGGACCAGAGCAAGAAACAGATGACAGTCTGACAGTAGTAATGACTTGACCTTTAGGAGGCATCAGAAAGAATTATTCTTTCTCAAGGGCCTTGAATAGATATTTTAAGAAGGGGTAAAACATTAGAAAGAATAATTAATCTTTCTAGTTGGAAAGGATTAGATTAGAATTGCATA
The DNA here is from genome assembly GCF_053883595.1 of Heterocephalus glaber. NCBI lineage: Eukaryota > Metazoa > Chordata > Mammalia > Rodentia > Bathyergidae > Heterocephalus > Heterocephalus glaber. The sequence continues at coordinate 1,461,430 of NW_028258336.1, forward strand.
TATTTCTGACAGTAAGAACTATATAAATAATTTCCAATACAAGACCATTTTAAACTTGTAAAGCAAATACAAAGTAAAGCCAATTTGCTACATCCTGGGGAAAGCTTGCTGGACAGGCCCTGCCTCAGCCTTCAGAGATCTTTGTATGGAAGCCCTTGGAGGAGGCGTAAGTGGAACATACATACAGAAATCCTCTAGTGGCCTCCTTCACTGTCACCATCATTCACCCTCTCTTCGTTTCAGTTCTGGGGCAGCTTGGTCAATGTTCTATTACAGCAGAAGTCACATCAAATTTTAGCTGCTTGTTTTCATAGGAACTCCCTAATGTTATAGATTATATATTGCAGAATACATATTAATTGGTTAGTTAATTTAATTAATTAAATGAAAGCATATGTTAAGGGGACTTGTGACACACTGTAATACAAAAACATGTAAGCATAGCATAGTAAAAATAAAAGCATGAAAAAATACAATTTGAAATTAGGCAAGAGGAAAATGAATTAGAAAAAGTGAGTATGTCTAAGAGTAAGAAAAAATTCTAAAGCAGGATTTTGAAAAGTGGTGGAGGTTTTACAGGCCCTTCTGGGGGCATGTGACATGTTTGGATAAAGCTGCTAGCTACAACATGGGGTGGGAGGAGTGGTGGGGTGGTGTTGATGAGGCTGAGGTCAGGTGGGAGCTTACTATGAAGGGTGTGACAGTTAATTTTGATTGTCAACCTAATTAGATTAAGAGAAACCAAAAGTGGTGATTGGATATGGAACACAATAATCTTGACAATGGATTAACCCACTGATGAGTTCATTGGTGAATGGATGATTCGGAGGTGGGGCCTAGGTGCAGAAAGTAAGTCAGGGGGGCGTGCCCTTGAGGGGATATCTTTTCTTGGTCTTTCTTGCTTTCTCTCCTCTTGCTGGCTACCATGAAGTGAGGAACTTTCTTTTACCATCCTCTGCCATGTTTCTGCCTTGGAATCAGTGGACCATAGACTGGAACTATGAGCCAAAATAAACCTTTTCTCCTTTCTATTGTTTTCTCTGGTATTTGGTCACAGAGACAAAGTGTTGATTAGCACAGAGTGCTCTACAGGGGAAACTGGAAGTCAAAAAATGTCATGATTGCTCTATATTTTAGAAATACTGCTCTAGGAGCAAGGTACAGAATAGGTTAGAACAAATTATGGAGGCTGGTCAGATCCTTCTTTAATGTCAAATCTCCTCAGGTATCTCACAGTTTTCCCAATGAACCTCAGAAAGTGACTTACTTAGATCAAAGTAAAAAGGGGACCATTTATGAACACTTGAATTCCTGCCTACTTTTTTCATACCACAAACACCTTCAGCTCTTTCCCTCCCAATCAAAGAATGACCTCTTCTGTGTAAGGTTTATTAATCCTTAATATTTACTCAGCATATGGCTTCCTCTTTTTCCCATTTTTTTGTCCTTCTGTTTCTTCTGAGACCTTCCTGAGAGCATGCCCTTCTTCAGACTCTAGATATTCCTCCCACCCTCCCTGTTAAGTTGTTGGAGGTTTTCTATGTTCACAGTCTTCATTTCTTCCCCTCTAAGGCATTCTTCAACCAATTCAAATCTTAATTTGATACACATTGCTCTTGCCAAGATTCTACTGATTCCCAAGTAGCTAAGTCTAAAGAATATCTCCATTCTTATCTTATCTGACATGACCACAGCATTTGAAACAGTTGGCTACTCCCTTTTTGAAACTCTTCATTTTTTCTTTTCTTTTCCCTCCATATAGAAATAGTACTATTATATCTCTTGCAGACTTAGAATCCTATCCTTGTCTCTTAAATGTTCAAGTTTTTCAGAAACACTTATCTGGACCCCAGAGAAGAAAGGGATTACTGGGGCATCATTAGCACATGGATCCATAGTGAGATGATGTACAATTAAGAAAGAAAAATAATAATAGGTTTCTAAGGAATATCAACTTTTATGAAGTTGAGAAGAGAATCCAGGTAAGTCAAACAAGGTGCAGGAGCAGATGGACAAAGGAGACAGAGCATTGGAAAAGCCATGGAGGAGGAGTTTTATTTGTAAGAGGGAAATAGCTTGTCATGTAGGAATATCAAGTAGGATAATACACAAATAATCTATTGGATGTGGCAATCAGAATGCCTGTGTGGCCTTTGTGGGAAGAATGTCAATGGGATAGCGAAAACAGAAGCCAATTTGTACATCACTTATATACAGTACTGAAAGAATATGAGGTTAAAGTATGGAGACATGAAATTTATAATTCATTTTAAAGAACCTTGGATAATGGCTGGAGATTTAGCTCAGTGGTGCTGCTGCCTGCCTCGCAAGTGCAAGGTCCCAAGTTCTATCCCCGGTACCAAAAAAGAAAGAAAAGAAAAAAAAGAATCTTGGATAAGAGAAAGGTGGGGAGGAGAGAAGGAGAGACAGAGACAGAGAGAGAGACAGAGAGAGAGAGAAGGAGCTTGAGAAGGAATAATGTTGAGAAGGTCCTTGCCTCACCCTCACTCTGTTCCTGCTGCTATAACAAAACATCTTAGACTGAGTAATTTATAAAAACACCAGAAATTTATTTCTTAAAGTTCTGGGTGGCTGGGAAGTCCAAGATCAAGGTTCTGGCAGCTGATGTCTGGTAAGGGATGCTCTCTGCTTCTAAGCTGACGGCTCTTTGCTGCACCCTCTCATGGCAGACTGACAGATGCTATGTCTTCATCATAGAAGAGATGGAAGGGGCAAAATGGGACAAATGCTTTGGGAAGCCTCTTTTTTTTTTTTAACAGTAGCAAAGTTTCATGCTTATTAAAGGTAGGAAAAAACAGGCTCTGTAGAGTGAGTTTAGACCAAGAAAAAGTAGGAAAAAGGAGGGCTGGGGATTTAGCTCAGTGGCACTGTGCCTGCCTTGTAAGCAGTTTGACCCCCAGTACCAGAAACAAAAAACAACCCCCCCATAAAAACAAAACCAAGAAAACACAACAAAAGTAGAAAAAAGGGAGAAAAATAATAAAAATATACTCCCTATAGCATAGAGTGGGCTACTGTGAAGAGACACAATAGCAAGTGCTTAATGGCAACTATCCCTTTTTTATGTTTTCCAATACTGGCAATAAGTCCAGGTCATCCTATCAAAAACTTGCTTGAGTTCTTATGCGAAGTCCATGTGCAGGGCTTTGGGAATGGCTCTGTGCATGTACCTGGGAATTTCATCACGCCTCCTTTCCCAGATAGCTTTAGCCACAGCCTATCTTCTGGCCTCATTTTCCCCTGAGGGAAACATATCTCCATAATTCTCTATGGGATGCTGGGGTGGGATAGAGGTTTCTGTCTTCATATGTCTTCTTCCTGATGGAATAGGCTGTAGACCCTACCTACTGGGGATTATGTGCTCTTCAACTACCTTGAGATGTTGTGGCTTTACTGGCTGGGCTGAAGGAAAAATCTATACTTAGAGCCACACTAGAATCTTGCTTCTTGGAGAGGAATCTCAGGTCTTCCAGAGGTTCATAGGAGTCTTCTTCCTTTTGGGTGTTTTTTTTGTGTGTGTGTGTGGGGCTGGCTTTATCCTAGAAAGATGAATTCAGCTGTCTATCACTGCCGCCTTTACTGCAGTGGGTATGGCAAGGATCACTGAAAAGGAGTCCTTCCATTGTGGTCTGTGAAAAATCCTTTCTTTCTAAATTTTTATGAGCACTTACTTGGCCTAGATTAAAAGATATTGTAAGAGTCTCGAGGTCTCTGGGTCACTATCATACCAGAAGATAGGAATGACCTCCCATACAATATCTCGAATGGACTCATATTGAGCCAAGTTTTGGGGATGTTTTGAGCCTTCATGAAGGCTATTGGCAGTAATCAGAGACAGGACTCAGATGTTTCTTGTTAAAGTTTTGCCAGAGCTCATTTTAGGTCTGGTTGGCTCTCTCGACTTTCCCAGAAGACTGAGGTTTCCATGCAGAATGGATTTGGTACTTTATTCCTAAAGCCTTTGCCACTCCCCCCGCCATGAGTTATTTGTGAGGTAAGAGAAGGGGCACTGTCACTCTGAAGGAACTGGGGCAGTCCAAACCAGGGACTGCTTTCTTTGAGGAGCACCTTCACTACCTCCCCAGCCTTTTCTGAATGGGTAGAGAAGGCCTCAGTCCAGCCTGTAAAGGTATCAATTAGGATCAATATCTGTTTAAATCCCACACATGGTGGCATGTGGGAATGTCTTATGGCCAGTCCTCTCCAGAGTGTGTCCTTCTCCTCTGTACAGGTTCTAACAAAGGAAATGGTTTGGGCTTGCTTGGGTTATTGTAGGCACAGAGTGGGCCAATGAAGCCTCTTACATGTGGGCATCAGTTCTATCCATGGGGCTGACACTTTCTTGACCTAATCAGCTCCTGAAGGTCCCAATACCACCACATTGGTGATCAAGTGTCCACACATGGACAGGGAGGGGGACACTTTCAGGCCAGAGCTGTCCTTTAGGATGGTAAAGATTTGAATACACTTATAAAATTTTGAAACTCATAGGAAATACTTATATGACAAAACAGTCCTCAATTACACAGATTATTCATAAAAATATTCATGGTTATAAATGCACATCCATTGAATAATTATTTAAATGGATTGGAGTGCTAATGTATTATAAGATTTGTTGTCAATAAGTATAATATGCTGGCTTATAAGAATACTTTCTGAAACAGCTGTGTGTGGTAGCACACCTCTGTAATCCTAGCACACAGGAGGCTGAGGCAGGAGCACTGGTGCAAGTTCAAGGCCATCTTTGTCTACATAGTGAATTTGAGATCAGCCCAGACTATTAAAGGAGGCCCTGTCTCAAAAACAACAAATGAACAAGCAAAGACTATTTTCTAAGAGTCAAGAGGCTTTGTGTATCCAAAATACTTCTAAAACATGACATCATAAAATGTGAAGCAACTTGGTAATATTGATTCAATAGGGAAGGACAGGAAATTATAATTTGGAGACCATGGATTTGTCACCGCCTCAAGTCTCTGTTCAAGTCAAGAAGGGCTGAGCAATATAATTTAGTCTTCTCTGGGTATTTTTCAGGGCTCCTTTCAACTCTGATAGTCTTAGTGGTTCTCTAGGTAGATTTCTCTTGTTCTGTGGTCTATGGATATATCCTTCTGGATCTCTGAGTTCTCAAAGGAAAATCTTAAATTTTACATTTTCATTTTAATAAGAAAAACAAGCAAATTCTGGATCATTTGGGTGACAAATGAAGTAAGACAAAAATATTACATAAGATCCATGCTTGCAGATACCAGCACCTGCTTTTATTTTATTTACAAATGTACAGCTGGATTGGCTTTTTAGCATTCTAGGAATTTCAAATAAATTTGATAAGCTTCTCTAGCTACCTATGATAGTTTGTTCCATTTTCAAATTGGTAACCTTTGTCTCTATCATTAAATTTATGTTGAATATTTCATCTGAATGACAAAACTTCACCGTTTATGGCAATAGTTTTTATAGAAAAGACATCTTCCTAAAGTAAGACTTTCCTTTCTATTAACACATTGATACTTTGGGACACCATGGAAATGATACACTGTATTAGAATAGCCTACAGGGCTGGTAGAAAGGAGCAGAAGTAAAACTTACCCTTAAATGAGTGCACACCAAGGGAAAGGTGGAAGATAGCGCAGTGCTCAAAGAAAGGCTTTGCAGAAATTTGGTTGGGAAAAATGTGGTAGGAAAATGAAGTTATTATATCACCAACAACACTATGTGTGTGGAATTTACAAGAACTTTTGCCAATTGCACTTGGTACGTTTTACAATTGAGTGAGGGTTACACTTCAACAAAGCAACCTCATGTCTGCACTTTTATTTGAATATTTTTTGCTTTGTGGTTTATACTTAATTTGTAACTTTATTTTGATTTGGTAGTTGTATAAAAGCTATAGATTTAAGGAGTCTACACCCAGGATTTATGCTTATGGATATTTAAAAAACATTTCAATTAAATAATTTAAGTTACTTAGCTTATTAATTTAGGTAATGATTTATGAAGTTTACCTTCATTTTAGAAAATATGTGTCTATACCCAGGGATTGAGAACATGGTGTTTATTACTATGTAGCTCTACATGTTTCTCTAAATTTCTCTAAGCCAGGCATGGGGAAACTGAGAACATAGGTAGCTGAGCAATACTGATGATGCACAGAAAAGTCTGACAATTGTGATACTTCAAGGACAAAGCTTCATGTGTCTGGGCTCCCATCCTCAAAGCAGGCAAGATTTCTGGTCGAAGGCAGCATGTAATCTCAAACTCACTTTTCCAAACTGTTCGGGGGAAGCCAAATTAATTGGGGTAAAGGGAGGCTAGTGATTGAGCCAGGGGAATAAAACAGTCATGTAAACACAGTGTCACACTTGTATATACAGGAACCCTCCCTATCCTTGGATTTAGTGTCCATGGGTTCAGTTCCTGATTGCCAGTTGCAATGTGAAAATATTACACGGAAAATTACAGAAATAAACAATTCACAAGTGTTAAAGTGTATGTTGTGCTAAGTAGTGTTAAGAAAATCACATGCTGTCTTGCTCTCTCCCACCTGGGAGCAGAGGCATCCCTTTGTCCAATGCATGCAATATTGCAGACTGTACTGAATGTTCGTCCTCAGCCCTCTTGGTTATCAGGCTCACCTGTTACACATCACAGTGCTTTGGTTCAACCAACCCTTATTATATTTAATAGTGGTCCCAAAGCACAAAAGTCATGATGTAAAGGAGGTACCAGGGCACGCGTCATGGAAAGACAGCATAGCTATGATACTTGGCAGTGTTGCAGACCACATAGAAAAAAACATATATTATATTGAAGGTTCAGTAATCTCAGGAATCCACTGGAGTTCTTGGAACTTACCCTTCACAGATAATGTGGGGGACTAACATATGATCAAGGAATCGAATTTTTAAAGTTAAACAAGTGTTGGAAATGTACAAAAATACTTTTTAAAAGACCAGAGTATTAACAAATGAAGTAGTCAAAAGGACACATGCTGACATGCAAGCAATGGTCAGACCCTTCAGAGAGGTCTGTGTTCCCTTAGCAACCTCACGATTCAAGTGTGGGGAAAAGTAAAGCTTAAAGAAGATGGTGAAATAACATCCAGTGAGAACACGAAAAGAGGTTAAAGAAACCAAAGACATTTTTGCTTGGAGAGGTAAAATAAAATCCTAAGAACTTATTTCTATAGACAATTCTGCAAAAGAAGGTTATACACAATTGGTAACTAGCAGTTTCTTATTTCATGTAATAGGGCGAAAACAAGTTGGACACAAATGAAATAATAGGGATTTAAGAGATGACCTTAAACAGATCTTGTGGAGAATGTATGGCTCCTGGGCAGAAATTTTGTAATTGTTCCTCTGACAGCTCAAATGCACATCAGTTTATTGAGACCCAGCTCTGCCAGAATGAGCTCTCCAGAATGAAAACATAGCCATTCTGTGCACCACACTGAGGAATAAGGTGAAATTGGAGCTGAGAAATGACTGTGTCCCATCTAGAGTGTCAGGAGTGGAGCAGGTAGGACTCCAATTGGGATGTGGCTGGTGAAGCAGTATGACTTGGCCAGAACATCCCCCCAGCAGGAAAGGGATGAGTCAATGGACCCAAGGCTTTCTGCTGGAGCAGAGGTCATGTTTGGCGTTTTCTGAGTGCAAGGAGCTGTGTAAACATTAAGCTGTCTTTTTTTTATTAAGGTTTATGTACAACAAATTATTGTCAGTATTTGAGAATGCTTTTTACTCTGAGTGTAAATTCCTACAGCAGCTACATCATGCTCTTCTCAGCAAAAGGCTGGGAGTTTGTTTCCCACCTTCCAAGTTTCTAATCCTTGTTGAAGGTCAAAATGCTTCTGTTTCACCAGAAAGCTCTTCAGAAAGAGCATTTATTTAAAAAAAAAACAAACTACAGTGCAAATGTCCTGGAAATTTGGCCTTTTGTAAGGTGGGTTGAGAAATTCTCACAAGTGTGACTTTTATAGTTTCAGCTGTTAGTTAACCATTTAATGAGCAATGATCTCACACCTAGACCTGGAAAATGTTCCACTGGAAAAGTAAGTAAATTGCGTTTTGGCAGAGCTTTTGATTCTTAAGCCACTTTTATGAAAGTTCAGACATAGGGCACAACTTTCTGAGGACTTGAGACAGGAATCCATTTTATAGGGATAGTTACTGTGTGAGATGTACTAGGAAACTTTGGAAAATGTTACTTTCCTCATGACATTTGCCATCTCTGACTTGACCAGGAGGAAAATCTGAGAATCAATTAATTTTCATAAAATGAAACTTGCCACCTTTCCAAATACCATGTTCCTGACAGAGGACTTAGCAAAGACCTCTTGGAGGAGGTCTTTATGCCTCTTCTACCCTTTGGATTGAACTAGGAAGTGATAAGGGTATTCAGGAAATGCTCTAATCGTTTTTCTTACTGAATCTTGAAATTGGTACTTTGAGTCACACTGAGGATGTTTTCAACAAAATCAAACTTTGAGAAATTAGAAATAGTTTCTGATAAATTGGGTTTGCATGCTTTGAATTCAAAATCGAACAAATCTAGAAATTGCTGACAATATAAATCAATTAAAAATCATTTCAAGTGCCACAATCCGAAGTGATTTTTTGATTCACTGATGAAGTTTCTGTAGTGCTTATCTTTCTCACATATTTAAATGAATAACACAAGCTAAGCATGATGACAAATGCCTGTAATTCCAGCACTCTGGGAGGCTGAGGCAGGAAGATAACAGGTTACAGTCCAGCCTGGGCAACTTAGTGACTTAATGTGAACTTCTTTTAAAAATAAAAAAATTATGAGGGATTAAAATGGCAGAGTACAGATTGGCAACAAAATACAGTCTCTCTGGGAGGTAGAATTGAGATGCCTGGAAAAAAAAACTTGGTGAAGAGAAAAAAAGAAGTAGATCTTTGGGAATCAGGAGGTATCTGATAGAAAAATTAGTAACTACAAAGAAGCTGCCGAAATGGAACACAATACAGAAAAAAGAACAAAGCGGTTGAGAAAAGAACCCTGGCTCCTAGGAAAAACCAATCCCTTCTGACACAAAGTAAGCCCAGAAAGGGGAAGCCCATGGTTGTTATAAACTGCAAAAACAGCATGGGGTTTTATGCCAAATATGACTCCTACATGGCTGGCTGGAGTTGGAGAACCAATCAAACCATATTTGAGAGTGCTTAATCAAGAGTCATTTTGGGAAGGGGTTGTTTTAGACAGAGCTACAGAACAACTACAAAACAACTGTACTTCAGGCTTTCTGGTGTCAGCATACCAAAGTGACTGAGTGGGAAATGGCCACAAGAGACAGTTGAAGGAGGGCATTGTCTAGACATAGACCTCTCCAACCCTGAGAAGTTTAAGCTCAGGTTGGGAAGGTCATGGGCATCCTGCCCTCTGAGTTGAGAAGTTAGGCTTTCAGGAGGGACTGGGTTTGAAAGTGCTGGGATTAAGTTAGGTGGACTGCTTGACAGTCCCAGATGTGCACATCCAGCACAGAGCTCAGTGGTCTATTCCTAGCTGTCAGTGTAATCAAAGATATGCTTTGGCTTGGATGGTTGCCACAGCCTGGTGTCTATAAAGAGAGGTTGCCTCTGGAGAAGAGCAGGCAGCTTACAAACCCACCGGCCATAAAGCTTGGTGGAGAAAGCCACCTGCTTGGGGAACACAAAGGGACATGGAAACTAGGAGTGGCCAGAGTGGCTATAGCTCTATGGTAGACACCATTGACTGCCCATGCCCAGCAGGAAAAGCAGGGCAGAATTCAATCTTCACACACAAAAACATGATTGTGGAGACAAAATAGGTCTTAGTAGTGACTCATTCTCTCTCCCTGATATTTGGTGGATTCCAATACTGCAGACCCTGGTGGGAGGGGGGCACTCATTCAGCAACATTAAGAAATTTTTTTGGACTCATTTTTTAAATTGTTTTTGGGAGATTTGGAATTTTTTCTCTTTTTATCCTTTTCTTAATTTTCTGGTTTTTCCTTTTAAATTTTTTGTTCTTTTACTTTTACCTAATTCGATTAAGGTTTTACACCTTAATAAGATCCTTTATCTTACTTTTCTCTTCTCCTTCTCATCTTCCTTTTCTTTATTTTTCAAATTTTATTTTTATTTCTCCTGTTTCCTACATTCTCCATTTTTAGAAATATTATTATTAAGTTTTATTAATCTTTAAATAGTTAATTCTATGCTATTATTGTTGAAATCTTTTTTATTGTTAATGGTGGTATAGCTATTGGATTTAGTAGATAGTTACTGTACATAAATATTTGGTTAGTCTTTGTGTCCATATTATAACTACAGACTTCTTTTCTGTGGTTAAAGGTGGTCAAGTGGCAATTTTTATTGATTCTTATGGATGTCAATAACCAGTTTGTTTTTTACTCTATTATTATTGCTGGATTTGTTGCTATTGCCAGGGTGGCATAGTTGTTGCTATTATTTGGTCTTTATGTAAATATCTGCATCTTCAACAATACTGTGGTTCATTTCTGGAGAAATGCGTGCTGGGTCAAATTATACTGCATCCTTCCCTTCCAAAATTACTGAAAGTAATAGGATCCTGGGACAGAGTAAAAAATCAATAGTTAGCCATCCTCAGAGTGTATCAGTGAAAAGCACATACTAACTAAAGAGATTTCCATACTAGCAACAGAATCTTTCCAGTATAATCAGCTTGCAAATCTCAGCATCATGTGTATGTATACACACACACACACATGCACACACACACATGCACACACACACACTAGAAACATGAGAAGACAACAAAATATCTCCAAAATATCCTCAATCCTGATCCATGAGGCATTGATGAGGAGGAAAATAAAAGGAAATAACTGAATTATACAAAATGATAAAGCAGAAGACAAAACAATGAAATCAATAAGGTGCTCAGTGAGCCCAAAGATTATATAAGTAAACAGATAAATGAACATAATAAATAAAAGGATGAGTGAGCTTATAAAAAACTTAAATAAAAACCTAGTTGAGCTAAACAAAATGATATAAAACATTAATTGCTAGTTTAGCAAAAATATCCAAAAGAGTTCAAGAAAAGGTAGCAAATAAAGATCAGGAGATAAAAAAGTTTTACTGAAATTATGGGTAGCAGAAGTGACTAATGTGAGGACATAATGTCAGAACTAGAAGATAGGGCTGATGCAGCTGGCCATATACTCAGAAATACCTTAAAAGCAAGAGAAAATAGAAAATGGATGTAACAGTTGCTAGATGACATAAAGAAGATGAATCTAAAATTAACTTGAATTAGTGAAAAATCAGAAGACAGCACAAATAGCATAGGAAACCTGTTTGCAGAAATAATAGCAGAAAACATTTCAAACATGGAGAAAGAATTTTAACATACAGATTAAGAGAAACATATGGAACCGTGAATAGCCATGAGCAGAAAAGTAAAACTTTTCCACAACACATTATAGTCAAAATCCCAGAAGTCCAACACAAAGACAGACTCTTGATAGCTATTAGAAAAGCAACAAATCACTTTTTAAAGTAAACCCATCAGAATTACAGCAGACTTCTCAACGCAAACATTAAAGGCTTAGAGAAGTTGAAGTGAAGTGTTTCAAGACCTAAAAGAAAACAACTTCAAACTCAGACTGATACATCCTACAAAAATATATTTAAAAACTGATGGAAAAATAAGATTTTTTATGACAAAGAGCACCTTAAGAAATTCATGACCACAAAACCAGCACTTCAAGAAATTCTCAAAGACATCTTAGAAAGAGAAAATAAGATAAAAAATGCCAAAAAATCGAATGAAATAAATATACAAGGCAGGGTGAGAAGTAGGAGGCAAAGAGGGGAATCAGCAAAAGGAAGATAATGTAATGATAGGTATAAGTCAATACCTTTCAGTAATAACTCTCTTTATGAATAGTGTCAACTCCCCATTCAAAAGGCACAAGTTGGATAAAAAAAAGCCCAACAGTATGATACATAGAAGAAACACAATGAATCCAAAAACTAAAAATCAAAGGATGGAAAAAATATTTCATGCAACAGGAATCAGAAAACAAGCAGGAGCAGTTGTCATATTTTCAAAGTGGACTTCAAGCACAAACTGATCAGAAGAGCCAAAAGTCATTATAGATTGGTTAAGGCAACAATTCAACAGTTCAAGAGATATGTGCTGAACATTGGTACAACCAACTTCATAAAACAAATGCTACTGGACATAATACTACTGGACATAACAGATAGATAAACATCATCACAATTATAGTAGGGGACCTCAATATACCACTACCGCAAATAGAGAGATAAAACTGACAAAAAATCAACAACAAAATATCAGAGTTGAACCAGATCTTCAAATAATAGGACTTAATAGATATCTACAGATTGTTTCATCCAACAAGAGAATATATATCATTCTCAGTAGCATGTAGAACTTTCTCCACGATAGACCACATACTATCCCATAAAGCATGCTTAAGTAAATACAAAACTTATGCATATTATCAGATCATAAGGCAATGAAATTAGAAATCATTTGCAAAAGAAACTACAGAATTATTTTGCAAACATATGGAAATTAAACAACACACTTTTTTTTTGGTACCGGGGATTGAACTCGGGACCTTATGCTTTGCGAGGCAGGTGGAGGAACCACTGAACTAAAACCCTGGACCCAAAATACAGTTACTTTTTTTTTTTTCTTTTGGTACCGGGGATTGAACTTGGGACCTTGTGCTTGTGAGGCAGGCAGTGGAATAAACAATACACTCTTGAATAATCAGTGGGTCACAGAAGAAGTCAAAGAAGAAATTAGACCTTTTCTACAATCAAACAATAATGCCAGTACAACATACCAAAACTTATGGGACACAATGAATACAGTCTAAGAGGGAAGTTTATAACTAAATGCTCACATCAGAAAAACAAAGCAAGCACAAATAACCTAACAATAGCCCTCAAGGTCCTAGAAAATAAGAACAATCCAAATCCAAATCTAATACAAGGAAAGAAATTATAAAGATCTGAGCAGAAATTAATAAAATTGAGATTTAAAAAAACCACACAAAGAATCAAAGAACTGAAGAACTAGTTTGAAAGAAAAAACAAAATGGATAAACCAATCCTACCCCCCAACCCCCCCAAAAGGTGAGGAAAGCAAAAACCCAAACACTTGCCTAGCACGTATAAATCTCCAGCACCACAAAAACAAAACAAAAAAACAAAACAAACAAGAAGGCCAAAATTAACCTGAGAACTGGGCATGTTACTTCCTTCTGCACTTGTCCAATCAATCGTCTTCTACTTGCTCACTCTTATAAACAAGCACACAGGTTGAGAAAGAGGTCAGCCTCCCAGCATCCTTCTACAACCCAGCTGAGGAAGCTAGGCGCTCACTCCCTATGCTGTCACTTTCTCCTAAGGGAAGACTCATGGGCTGAGGGGTCTCTTCTGACACAGAGCTCTGGAACTTGGGGGATAGTGGTTGTAAGTAAAGTAATATTTTTTAAACCCTCAAAAAAACCCCCCAATCAATGAAATTACACATGAAAAAGGCAAAATCATAAAGGATCCCTAAAAACTCCTGAAGATTATTAATAGCTACTTCAAAATCCTGTACTCCAATAAGTTAGAGTAGCCAGAAGAAATGGATAGAGTTCTAGATACATATGAATTACCAAAACAGAACCAAAAAGTTACAAAAAACTGAACAATCCAGTAACAGCCAATGAACTAGAAGGAGTAATAAAAATAACCTATAATCTAAGAAAAGCACATGTTCTGATGGATTCACTGCCGATTTTTACAAGAATGTAAGGAAAGACCTAATGCCACCACTCCTCATACTCTTTTTAATAAACACATAAAATTCTTTATTTACAGTACTTTTTTTTGTGGGGAATTTTCTTCTTTCAAGCACATCTGAAAGTACTCTTTAGAGACAGGGTTATAAAGTTCAGTGAAGAGCTCTTCCCTAGTATGTGTGAGATCCTGGGTGTAAAGGTCTGGTTTCCATGTCCAGAACCACACACAAACCTGCACACCCCAAAGAGGAGAGGGAAATGAAAAAAGTATTTTTATTCACATCCTGTAAAATATTTCCATTTTACAAGTAGCAAAACTAAAAGGCTATTTAACCTTATACATTTATTTTTCTCTTAGAAAAAAAGTCCCATCTTGCTGAAAAACTGATTTTAATCGTGATAGGCATAACTTTGGTGACATGGCCACCAACATTAATCAGAAAAGAGTTAAGGAATTTTAAATCATGAAGTTTCATTTATAGCTTCCCAATTATGTACAGTTGGCTGTTAAAAAAATTAAATCAGATGTAGGATCACTGTCATCTACTTAACTGCAAGTTGTCATGGCTTTTTATCTAAATTTCTGAAATACAATTGTGACTCAGTCACAAGAACTCAGTAACCTGTTTTCCTTTTTTGTTTATTTATTTTTGTACTGGAGATTGAACTCTTTAATGAAACTGAAAAGAGAAGAATACTGCCAAAGTCATCCCTGGAAGCTAGCATTACCCTGGTTCCAAAATCAGACAAGGACTCAACTGAAAAAGAAAACTTCAGGCCAACTTCTTTAATGAAGATGAATGTAAAAATCCTCAACAAGTTTCTGGGAAACCATGCAACAAATCATCAAAAAAAAAATCATAGATTGTGACCAAGTAGGTTTGATCCCAGGGATAAAGGATGGTTCAACATATGCAAATCAACAAATGTAATACATCATATAAACAGAAGTAATAAGGAAAATCATATGTTCATCTTAATAAATCCAGAAAAAACTTTGACAAAATATAATATCCATTCATAATAAAAATCCCTGAAGAAAACTGGTACAGAAGGGCTTTATCTCAAGTTGATAATAACCATTTATGACAAGCTTACTGCCAACATCAGGAACAAGACAAGAATGTCTGCTATCACTACTCCTATTCAGTACAATACAGTACTTGAAACATTACCCAGAGCAATCAATCAAGAGAAAAAATAAAACGGAAGTGTGTAGAAAATGAAGAGGCCAAAGTATCATTTGCAGATGATATGATCCTTCACATAGACAACTCAAAAATCTTACCAAAGGACTCCTTGAATTTTTAACAAAATTCAGCATAATATCAGGATATAAAGTCAATACACAAAAATCAATATTGTTTACATACATCAATAATGAACTCACTGAAAAAGAAATTAGGAAAACAATACTATTGACAATAGCATCGTGAAAAATTAAATACTTAGGAATTAACCTAACCAAGGAAGTGAAAGACCTATACAACGAAAATTATAATACTTTTACAAAGGAGATCAGAGTGGACATCAGAAAATGGAAACATATCTCATCTTTTTTATTTTTATTTTAATGCAACACAAGTAAATACTAATAAAGAAAACATTCAAAATTCTTCTATAAAAATAAAATTTCATCATAAAATAACTATAGAATAGCAATGGCTGGGTATAATGATCTTAAAAGAATGCCCAAAATGTTGAGTACTAGTCATAGACAAGATTCTGTCTTACAAAAAGAGACAAACAAATAAAAGGACAAAATTTTCTTCTCAGTGAACAAAAATAAACTAATATCCCCTTATTTTAGTTACTTTTCTCATTGCTGAGACAATATACCCAACACCCACAAGTTAAGGGAGAAAAGGTTTGTAGAGTTTGTAGAGGTTTCAGTCCATGGCTGGCTGGCTCTGATGCAGAGTGACACATGGCAGAGGGGTATCACAGAGGACAAACAGTTCACAGCATGCAGAAGACAGCAAAAACAAGCAAGGGAGGGACCTCAACAGCGTCTTTCTGCCCCTTTTATTTTACATAGACTACTTAGGGTGGGTAACATTCACACTCTTAATCCTAGTGCCCTTGAGTCTAGCATTGTACCATAAATCAATTCCAGAAAAAGCCCCACCTATGACTGCAGGAGGCCTTGGGGATATCTAAACACAAGCCCTATTTGTTTTTAACCTAACAGCCCTATTTTTTTTTTCTGGCACTGGGGATGGAACTCAGGACTTTGCATTTGCCAAACCAGAGCGGCACCACTGAGCTACATATCTGGCCCAACACCCCTATTCTTGAAGACATAGGCATATGCAAGGACTTTCGCAAGGACAAAACCACAGTTGCACAAGAAATAACCTCAAGAATCAACAAATGAAATTATATCAAATAGAAAACTTTTGCACAGCAAAGGAAACAATCAACAGAGGAGACAAAACGTAGAGTGGGAAAAAATTTACCAGCTGCTCCTTGGACAGTGGATTAATAACCGGAATATATAAAGAACTCAAAAAAATTGACCCTCCCAAACTCAATATCTCATTGTCACAAATAGATAGATCAACTAGACAAAAAACAAGCAATGAAATATTAGAACTCAATGGAACTTTAGAACATATGAATTAACAGATGTTTACAGAGTGTTTCACCCCACAAAGTCCAAATACACATTCTTTTCAGCTGCATATGGGTCATTCTCAAAAATAGACCACATACTCGCTCATAGAACATATTTAAGTAAGTGCAAAGGAATTGAAGTTATCCTCTGTATATTATCAGACCATAGTGCAATGAAACTGGAGATCAACAGCAAAAGAAACTGCAAAAACTTCATAAACACATGGAAATTGAACAACACACTTCTGAATAACCAATGGGTCACAGAGGAAATTAAAGAAGAAATCAGACAGTTCCTTCAATTGAATGACAATGATAATACAACATATTGGAATCTATGGGACACAATGAAAGCAGTCTTACAAGGGAAATTCATAGCAGTGAATAATCATATTAGGAAAACAGAGCGAGCCCAATTAAACAACTTGATGCTGAACCTCAAGCTTCTAGAAAAAGAAGAGCCAGACAAACCCAAAGCTCATACAAGTGAGGAAATTATAAAGATCAGGGCAGGTATCAATGCAATGGAGACTAAGAAAACAATACAAAAAATCAATGAAGCCAAGAGTTGGTTCTTCAAAAGAATCAACAAAATCGACAAACCCTCAGCCAACCTTATCAGAAAAAGGAAAGAAAAGGCCCAAATCCATGCAATTAGGAATGAAAAGGGTGAAATGACAACAGACCCAACAGAAATCCAGGGGATCATCAATACCTACCTCCAGAACCTATACGCCAATAAGATGGACAACCCAGAAGAAATGGGCAGATTCCTAGATACATATGAATTACCAAAGTTGAATGAAGAAGAGCTAAAAATTCTAAATAACCCAATATCAAACAATGAAATTGAAAATGTAATTAAAAACTTACCAACCAAGGGGCCAGGGATTTAGCTCAGTGGTTCTGACACCTGGCTCCCAAGCAGAAGGACCCGAGTTCAATCCCCAGTACCACCCCCCCCAACCCAAAACTTACCAACCAAGAAAAGCCCAGGTCCTGATGGCTTCACTGTTGAATTCTACAAGACATTAAGAGAGGAATTACTGCCACTACTGTTTAAACACTTCAACAAAATTGAAAGGGAAGCAATACTCCCAAAATCATTCCTGGAGGCAAACATCACCTTGATCCCCAAAGCAGAGAAAGACCCAACTGAAAAGGAGAATTATAGGCCAATCTCACTAATGAGCATCCATGGAAAAATCCTTAATAAGATACTGGCAAACAGAATGCAGAAGATCATCAAGATCATAAACCCTGACCAAGTGGGATTTATCCCAGGGATGTATGGATGGTTCAACATATGCAAGTCAACAAATGTAATACACTATATCAACAGAGCCAAGGACAACAACCATATGATCATCTCAGTAGATGTAGAAAAAGCATTTGACAAAATACAACACACATTCATGATAAAAACCCTACAAAAATTTGGAGTAGACAGTCTACCTCAATCTGGTAAAAGCCATCTGTGAAAAACCAATAGCCAATATCATACTAAATGGTCAACAACTGAAATCCTTTACACTAAAATCAGGAACAAGACAAGGATGTTCACTATCACCACTCCTGTTCAATATAGTCTTGGAAACATTAGCCATGGCAATTGGACAAGAGAAAGAAGTAAAAGAAATAAAGATAGGAAAAGAAGAACTCAAATTGTCATTATTTGCAGATGACATGATACTCTATATAGAGGACCCCAAGAACTCCACCAAAAGTCTTCTAGACTTAATAACCAAATTCAGTAGAGTAGCTGGATACAAAGTCAACACACAAAAATCAATAGCTTTCCTCTACACGAACAACAGACTCACTGAGAGAGAAATAGGGTAAACGATTCCTTTCACAATAGCATCCAAAAAACTGAAATACCTAGGAATCAACCTAACAAAAGAAATCAAAGACCTCTTCTCTGAAAACTGTAGCACTTTGTAAAAAGATATTGAAGGGGATATCAGAAAATGGAATGACATCCCATGCTCCTGGGTAGGAAGGATAAACATAGTAAAAATGGCTATACTTGCAAAACTGCTATATAGATTCAATGCAATCCCAATTGAAATCCCAGCAGCATACTTCACAGATCTTGACAAAACAATCCAAAAATTCATTTGGAACAAGAAGAGACTCAGAATAGCAAAAGCAATTCTAGGTAACAGAGACATGGCAGGGGGTATCACAATCCCCCACCTCCAACTCTACTACAAAGCTACTGTGATAAAAACAGCACAGTACTGGCAAAGCAACAGACCTGAAGACGAGTGGAACAGATTAGAAGATGCAGAAACAACTGCAGACACACTCAGCCACCTCATCTTTGATAAAGGAGCCAAACACCCTTGCTGGAGGAAAGATAGTCTCTTTAATAAATGGTGGCTGGAGAAATTGGCTATCAACTTGCCAAAGACTAAAACTAGACCTATATCTCTCACCATGCACTAAACTAAAATCAAAATGGATTAAAGATCTAAATATAAAAACAGAAACACTGAACCAGCTGGAAGAGAGGTTAGGTAGAACTCTTGAAGCCATTGGGGTAGGAAAAGACTTTATGAACAAAACCTCAGTTGCCTGTAAACTAGCACAAGCAATCAACAAGTGGGATCTCTTTTTACTAAAAAGCTTCTGCACAGCAAGAGAAACCACCAGCAGTATGAAGAAACAACCCACAATGTGGGAAAAAATTTTCACCAGCGGGGTCCCTTAGACAAGGGTCTACTATCTTGAATCTATAAAGGACTTAAAAAAATCAGACCTCCCAAATTTAAAGACCCAATCCAAAAATGGGCATCTGAAATGAACAGACATTTCTCACACAAAGAAGTAGGCATGACAAATAAATATATGAAAAAATGTTCAACATCACTGGTCATTTGAGATATGCAAATGAAAACAACACTGAGATTTCACCTTACTCCAGAAAGAAGTGCTGCTATCATGAAATCAATTAGCAACAAATGCTGGCAGGGCTGTGGGGAAAGAGGAACACTGCTCCACTGCTGGTGGGAGTGTAGACTGGTGCAACCACTGTGGAAATCAGTATGGAGATATTTCACAGAACTAGGACTGGAAGTCCCATTTGACCCAGCTATTCCTCTGCTGGGGATCTTCCCCAAAGAATTAAAAGAATCATACCACAGTGATATAGGTGCACCCATGTTCATAGCAGCACAATTTGCAATAGCTAAAACTTGGAAGCAAGCAATTGCCCATCAAGTGGAGACTGGATAGAGAAAATGTGTTTTTTTAAAAATAAAATGGAATACTACTCAGTCATAAAAAAAGAGAAATTAGAGACATTTATTGCTAAATGGATGCACATTGAGGCGATACTCTTAAGTGAAATAAACAGGACACACATGTGTAAATACCGAATAGGTTCTCGAGTGTGAGAAACTAAAAGTGTAAATAAGGACTAAAAGGTATAATAGGTAATGTGAAATCAGAAGAAAAGGGGTAAAGGGGAGGGGGAAGTGGGAGGGGTAGGAGAAAGCAAAGAAGGGAATGGAATTAATATGAGAAAATTAAAAAATGGAAACAAAGTCTTTGCAAATAGCGAGGGATGGAGGGGTTGAAGGGAGGGCAGGGGAATGGGGACAAAATAAGAACCAAGAGAATATGTAAAGGTGCATGTCTCCAATGACGAATGTCATTATATTGTACATATAAAGTGTACCAATAAAAGGATATACAAAAAAAATTGATCCCCCCCAAAATAAAAGACCCAATAAAAAATTGGCAACTGAAATGAATAGATGCTTTTCAGAAGAAGTAAAAATGGCCAAAAAATACATGAAAAAATATTCAACATCTCTGGCCATCAGAGAAAGGCAAATTGAAATAACACTAAGATTCCACCATAATCCAGAAAGAATGGCCATCATCAGGAAATCAAACAATAACAAATGCTGCAGAGACTGTAGGGAAAAAAAGGAACCCTTCTACATTGTTTGTGGGAATGTAAACTAGTACCCAGCTATTCTAGGCACCTTCCCAAAAGAATTAAAGATATCATTTTATCATGATACATGCATACCTATCTCTATAGCAGCACAATTCATAATAGCTAAATCTTAGAAGAGGCCTACAAGTTCATTAACAGCTAACTGGTAAAGAAAATGTGGTATTTATACACAATGGAGTACCACTACTCTTCTAAAAGAATAATAAATTTGGATCCTTTGTAGAAAAATGAATGTATTTGGGATCATAATATTAAGTGAAATAAGTCAGATGCCTAAACTTAAATATAGCATTGCTTTTCTTATGTGAGAAAACCAAAGTATAAATAAATTAAATCACAAAATAAAAGATAGGCAATAGGAAACAGGGAGATAGATTTGTTTGCAAATGGGAAGAGAACCAACAGATGGGGTGGTGGTGGTGACAGGCTTTGCTGTCAGTGCTGGAGACAAAAGAGGGAACAAAACAGAAAAAGTCCTTTCTGGTGAATTTTGTGTAGGTCAGTTTAACCCATGAGCAGCTGATCTCCTGTGACAGATTGCCTATGGAAAAGAGTAGGCTACAAACATCACTTAGAACAAATAGCATTTTCCCAGATGACTTGCATTGCAAACATTCCAACAGGAAAACACAGCCTTCATTAGTATGAAGTTAGTGGTTTAGTATGGAGAGAAAACTCAAGAAAGGAAGATTCTTGTCTGTTTGGTTAATTGCTGTACTAGAGCAGGACACGAACACATTGCCATCATAATTTATTGACACAGACACTGTGGGATGCATCCTCACAGGGATGACATTCCACTAAGACACCCTACAAGTGACATACATATGTAAGTGAAATATGTATGTACTGTGTATAAAGGAAAGTGTATTTTTGTCATGTATCTCATTAGCCTCATCAGAAAAACACTCTAGAAATTAATTTAAAAACAAAAAGCA
Organism: Heterocephalus glaber; assembly: GCF_053883595.1. Lineage (NCBI taxonomy): Eukaryota > Metazoa > Chordata > Mammalia > Rodentia > Bathyergidae > Heterocephalus > Heterocephalus glaber. The sequence goes on from NW_028258336.1 coordinate 1,482,788, forward strand.
GAGAGAGAAACATTAAACATTGGCATTTTAAAAATGTTTCCCCCAAATAATTACAAACTACATATCTGATAAGGGGTTAATATCCAGATCGTATAAAGAAGTGTTATAACTCGGTAGTAGAAAAACAACACAATAAAAGAATGAGCAAAAGACCTGAACAGGCCTTCCTCCAAAGACATAAAAATGGCCCACATCACCAATCATGAAGGAAATGCAAATTAAAACTCCTATGAGATATCACTTCACGCTTGTAAGGATGGCTATTTTAAAAAAGATGAGACATAACAAGTGTTGGCAGGGAAAAAGGGAGACCACAACACTAACAATGGAAATAAAGATTGGCATAACCATAGGAAAACAATATGTGATGGCTCTTTAAAAAGTTAAAAATATACCACCCCAATTCTTAGGAGTCTCTCTTTTGGGTAAATAGCCAAAGACGAAATTATTACCCTGTGAAGATACTGCACTCGCACACTCATTACAGCATTACATAGGGTATCTAAGATATGCAAAAAACCTAAATGTCCATCAACAGATGAATCGATAAAGAAAATATACTATGGATACGTGTGTGTGTGTTTAGTTAAAAAAATTTCTCATATAGTGCAAAATATGGGTCCCATTTTGAATGTTCTTTTATGAATAGAAATTTCATTCACTTATGAGAATCATCATTTGTAGTCTTATTAATTATCTGTCATCTTGGCATGTGCGAACATAATGAGTCAGAATTTTAGCATTCATTTAAAATAATCCTAGTGTTTGAAGATATATATTAGCCTTAAAGGAAAGATTTTTTTCAGCCTCAAAGGAAAGATACTGCTTTTTGGTACAACATGGGTAGATGGATCCAGAGGACTTTATGCTAAATGAAACAAGACAGGCACAGAAACAAAAGTATTACAGGATCTCATTTATACATGGAATGATAAAGAAAGAAGCTCAAATACACAAAGATAAAGAATAAAACAGTAATTATTATAGATAGAGTGGAGGAATGGAGAAATGTAGGTAAAAGAATATGAAATAGCACATACATAGGACAGTTCAAAAGTCTAACGTACAATATGAAGACTAAAGTCAACAAAATTGTACTGTATTGTACTTTACTGTATTAGGGATTTTGTTAAAAGTGGACTTTACCTCCTCTTGTCACAAAAAAGAAACTGTGGGATGATAGACATGTTAACCTACCTCACTATAGTAACCATTTTACTCTTTACAGATATCCCACATAATTATGTTGCAAACCTCAAATCCATATTACAAAATTTATTTTTAAAAAAGTGTTTCACAGACAATATGCATCATCTGGAACAAATGATGTTGTCCAAACAAATTTGTAGTACAAAAAAGGAAATTCATAAGCAAATGAATCGTTGCTATAGTTATCTTCAGAAGTCAAATATAAAGTAATGGTTGGAGAGATTTGTGAATGTTGAAGTGATTAACTTCAGTTCTATTCCAGCCTTGACTACTGAACTCACCTATTGGTTAAAACAAATTCAACCTCTTCCCTCCTTAAAGTCTTTCAGGCATGAGTATAGGGTTCCTTGCAATGTTAAGGCTCCACACAATAAAAGTCGAGGCTATAAATTTTGCTGTAGTTCCTGGCTAAATGGATGCTTTGAGTGGAGACAGACTGGCGGGAGTTGAAGTAGTTATAGCTTTGATTGACCGCAGCTCTATCATTCCATCTTACTGAGAGCTGGAGTATTGTCTAGGGTGTGGAGTGAGCTGAAGGCCTGCTGTTCAGAGGTGAGACATAGGAGGGGTGTCTGACCTGTGCCAGTGTGAGGGCAGCAAAACCCTGACTTAGCGTGGTTAAGTCACATGGGAATTGGGAGCCACAAGGAAACAAGGCACTTGCTAATAAATCTGTTGTGAGATTAGTCCTCTCTGACCTTTAATTACTTCCAGGGAGTCCTACAGGAGAGCCACTGATAGGAAATCATTTTTGAAAATGTGTATTTGTATTTCATACTGTATTTAATGTGAAGGCCGACTGGTAATATTTCACCCCAAATACCCAGATTTGGGGTACTCCTACTGGTCTCCCCCCACCTGGTTTAAAATGCTCAAACAAAGCTTGGCTAAAACAAATAAACAAAAACAAAAACGCATTTGACTTTTTTTCGTAATCAACTGCAGATGCTGTAGATGACTTTAGTTGGACACTGAGTGGTCTGAACATAGCTCAGGTCTCTTTCTGCATTTTCACTGGAAGGTAATGAACATATCATTGAAATCAATAAGATTCTATGGCTGTGAGATTTAAAAAACTAATATTTCATCTCATGTTAGTTTTTCATCAGCTTTCATTTGGTATGTTTTTATTTACTTTGATGTTGGTAAATCTCGCCTAATGCTGTAATTATAGGAGTGAGACTGAATTTGTTTTGCTTAACATCTGTGAGGAAAATGCAGTGTTTGATTTGTTTCTTTTTTAATTTGCAGTTTGGAAGAGGTTGATTAATCTTTGGTCGAGTCATCTGTTCCATCTTAAGTTACACCCATTAGAGGTTGTTAGAATCCATCTGTGTAGTTAACTGAAATTTTTGGCAACTGAATGATTATATGGATCTGTAACTATGTTAAAAAATACAGTGTCACTTTTTATATAGTGAGAACTTTTCTAAGTTGTCTATGGAGACCACATTTTGAATATCCTTTGGTGATCAGGAATTTCATTCACTTGCCACTCTTGTGAGTTGCAATTGTACTAGTCACCTTCTGTCATCTTGGCTTTGGGACCACAATGAGTCAGAATTTTAGTATTCATTTTTTTAAAAACCCAAATATTTAATTCTATTAAATCATATTTGGAAACTTCTCGGTTCAACTGTCTTTTGAAGAATGATCCCCAGAGAGGAAGTGTGTGCAGATAAACATGTGCTCATCCACATCACCTCATTTTCTTTTCTTGCTTTTGCAGTGCTGGGGATGGAACCCTGAGCCTCCCATATGCTAAGTGAGTGCTCTATCCCAACATCAGTAGCTCACCTCCTGTCCTGTTACTCTTCTGCAGGTGGAGCTTGAGAACCTCAGAATTCCAGCAGCTTTTCCTAGTGCAGTCAAGTTAAGGGACAGTTATCTCAGAAAATCTCAAGGGGAATTTGTCACTGCCATGGTAAGTTTGCTAAGGCATTCTCCTGATGTACAACTGGATCAAATAAAAAACAGAATTGAAGAACTTCACCAGTTTTCAATTGGATTCACTCTTAAAAAATGCTTAAAAAGGAAAATGGAACTTGACTCACACTTAATTGTCACCATAAACTGAAAACAATTAGTTCCTGTACAGAGTTGAAAAGTAAAATACGTATAAAAGGAGAGTGTAAGAGTAAAGTTGGAGAGTAAATTGGATGAACACCCAAAGAGAACCTCACCATCTTGGGGAGAACAGAGTGGTCTGTTGATTCCCACCATTTCATGTATTCCCATGTCCTAGTGGGGGGAAAACTGGAAGCCAAATTAAATTTATACCTCATTGGCAGTTTTTTTATTTCTATGTATATGATGGGTACAGTGAAAATTTAATAATTTTAAGTGTATTTATGAATTCTGAGAATAGAATGTAGCCAGTTCCCAACTTACCAAATAGTAACTAGGATGTATATACATTGACCATTTGGACCAAAATATTTCTTTGTTTCAAATAAGCTTCTGGATATGGCATTCAGATTGAGCTGGTTCTGTTGAAGCCCCAGTTCAATAAAGGTAACAAGCCCTCTGTTCCAAGTTTCCTTTAAATCCCTATTAGTTTTAAACACACCAGCAAATTTAATGTAACTATAAATATTGCAGGCTATTTTTATGGCATTTATTGTGAGCATGATACTATTTGGAGAAAAGATATTTTACACATAAATATATCATAACTTGAAATTTTCAGATCTTGCTATTCACATAGATTTATAAGGTTTGTCAAATAAAGGACGTAAATCAAAATCAAGTAGAAAAATACATATAGTATTGTGATAGTTATACTGTAAATGAATTCTTTATGTCTAAGACTGTTCTTTTTTAAGTAGATGAAGATTTAGGATAGTGACAAGTTTTAGCTTTTCTCCTGAGAACAGCACTCATCTTATTATAGGTGATTAGAAACTCTTAAATATAAAATACTCCTTGGGGCATGGTATAACCAGACATTTATTTCTTGCAGACTTCTTCAGTTTTCGCATATTTCCACTCACTATTAAAAAAGTTACATGTGAGGAATAATGTATCCCTACTTTAATCTTGCAACCACCTGCAGGATATAAACATAACCAACTTTTAGGGTTTCAACCCTAAAATCCCCATGGGGCCCAGGGAAGTAGTGTTTGGTTGACTGGAGAGAAAGAATGAATGACACAGAAGAGGACTTCAGAAAAGAGCCCTTGGGTCAGGCAGCTGATCTCAGGATGCTGCTCAATGGCCATTGTTCACAGCCATCTTTAAAAATGACATCGCTTGAGTGAACTCAAAGAAATGATGGCATGTGAGTTAGTACAAATGCTTATCTTTGTTAACTGAAGGTCGACTCCAGAAGGACAACCAATGTACTCGCTTAGAGATCAATGTGTAGCTTGTGATTTTCAGTCCAATTAGGTCAACATAGCTCATACACAACATTCTGCTGCAGGCCTGTGCTGGTGACTCAGAGCACTGTGCTGCTGTGAGCAGCTTTGACTTTAAGGGCTCTGACACACTACATGAGAAAACACATCCAGCGTTAGAGCCAGGACACCCAATGAAATCAGCGGGCAGCATCTTTACTGTCCCTTGCAACAACAAATTCATTATTAAATTTCTGTATCCTGAATTGGACATGTTGAAAGGATTTTGAGAAACCCTATTGTCTTTTACTATTCCCTAAGCTGACAAAACTTTTGTACAAAAATATTTGGTCTTCTTTCTCCTGTCGTTTCTGAATTTAATTTTCTATGGATTTTGTTTTTGTTTTTGCCTTTGGATCTAAATTTTGGAGCACAATTGTGGAATTTAACTCTTACACAGTTGTCCTAAAGTTGTAGGTCACCTGAGATGTTCTAAGACCATGGGATGAAGGCTTTGTGTCTGAACCCCCTGTAGTCTGGAAAGGAGAGAGAAGGAAGGAAGGAAGGAAGTGAGATGAAGATCTAGAATTCTCCAGCCAAGCCTATCACAGAGGCAACTAGGCACAGTCATGGATATATTTAAATGGGAATAAAACACAAATGTGTGGAGGCTAATGTTGGCTCTCCAGAAAGGCTGCCAGATGGAAATGCCCTGCAGTTCAGAAAACTACCTGGAGTTAAAGTGTAGCCTGCACTTCTGGAGAGGCTTTAAAAAGGCTATTTTTTGAACCTGGGGTGAAATGTTAGGGTTTTTTTTGGTACTGGGGATCAAATTCGGGACCTTGGACTTTCGGGGCAGGCAGCAGAATCACTGAGCTAAATTCCCGGCCCTGGAATGTTAGTTTTGACAATGCAGGGCATCTTGTGATTAGACGTTCTCATGGTAAGAACCTGCAGTTGTGTTTGGTAAATCTTTCATTTTAAAGGTGTTGAAATTAGACTTTATGGGACACTTGGACATCAGAAGACTGGAAAGTTCGGTAGAGAACACAACACAAGATGCCTTGATTGTAATGTCACTCTATCACTGTGTCTGATTCAGATGAAGTCATCTTTTCTGGCCTTATTTCCTGTACAGATTTAAAAAATTGCCTATAAAATCTCTTCTACATATAAATTTTAATTTTTTCTTATATTTTCTAACTTCTTTTGTCAACTACTATTTGAATGAGAAAATTAAAAACAAACCTGAGTGGGTGAAAAAGGGATCCTATTCTCAACCCATTCTTCCCTACTCCCTTCATTACTCTTAAAAACTCACAGCTATGAAAAAATGTTCAACATCACTGGTCATTCGAGAGATGCAAATGAAAATAATGCTGAGATTCCACATCACTCCACAAAGAATGGCTGCTATCAAGAAATCAACCGATAACAAATGCTAGTGGGGTTGTGGGGAAAAAGGAACCCTTCTCCACTGTTGGTAGGAGTGCAGACTGGTGCAACCACTGTGGAAATCAATATGGAGATACCTCAGACAACTCGGATTAGAGGTCCCATTTGATCCAGCTATTGCCCTGCTGGCTATCTTCCCAAAAGAATTAAGAGAATCATACCACAGTGATATATGTGTACCCATGTTTATAGCAGTACAATTTGTAATAGCTAAAGCTTGGAAGCAGCCCAACTGCCCATCAGCTGGATACAGGATAAAGAAGATACATTTTTTTTCTAAAATGGAGTACTTCTCAGCCATAAAGAATGAGAAGCTAGAGACATTTATAGCTAAATTGACGTACACTGAGGCCATACTCTTAAGTGAAATAATAGGACACACATGTGTAAATACCAAATAGTTTCTCTGGTGTGAGAAACTGAAAATGTAAATAAGGATCAAAATGTATAATAGATAATTTGAAATAGGAAGGTCCAAAGGAGAAGCAGAAGTGGGGGGGGTAGGGGAAAGGAAAGAAGGGAAAGGAATAAATATAAGAAATGGAAAAAATGGAAACCAAGTCTTTGTAAATAGGGAAGGGTGGAGGGCATGAAGGGAGGACAGGAAATGGGGAAAAAATAAGAACCAAGATACATCATGTAAAGGTACAAGTACCCAATGATAAATGTAAATGTACTGTATACCTAAAATGTACCAATAAAAGCATTTAAGGAAAAAAAAAAACTGAACAAACTGAATGAATCAAGAAGTCTTTTTAGATATCGAAGAGAAGTGAAGTACAAGGCTAATTACTGTCCTCAAAACTGGGGAAACAGACTAATATACAGGGCATCACGACCCAGCCCCACAGAAACCAGTGTCATGATAGGAAAACTTGAACTGTAGTTAATGAATTGCTGGAGGTCATTGTGGAGAAGTCTGAGTGCAAAGAGCTTCACGGGGACTCACTCACTGGGGCCTAGAGGAACCTAATTTGTATTTCATGGTAAATATTGGAAAAAAATATTCTTGGGTTCTGAAAGAGGGAGAGTAAAAGGAACTATTTTAAAATATGCCAGAGCAATGTGTTCTTAACAAGGCCTGCCCTCAGGAGAAACTATTTAGCTAGGCCTGCTGGGGGGAAGCAACACATCCAACTTCAGCCAGATGATGCCTTCCACATGGGAGGTCAATACTTCAATAAAGTGGTTTTAAAATTATACAAATAATATATAATTTCATATATCATACAACTATGTAATCATTTAGAAATTCATACATTATAAAATTTCTCTTCAGCCAGCCACTCTTAATGATATGGTATATGGAACTCTCAAACCATGTTTAATTAATATGTGTGCACATGCCTGAAATTTACATTTAAACTGTGGATATATAAACGGAATCATGTTAGATTATCTACAATCCTTGTGGAGCTCAATATGTATGCTGTTGAAATAATCATAGTCATCAACTTTGCAATGGCCCTTGTTTTATGGGAAACTAACACTTAGTGATATGTGTGAAGGCTACTCTATCATTCAGGACCCTAAGCTCGGAGAGAATGAATTTTCACATCCTAATTTTCTAAAGACTTATGAAAATATCACATTTGACTTGGTATATTAAAAAGTAATAATGAGATAACAGATGTAGATGGTCCACGGACTTAACTTTCTCACTTATTTCAAAGCATGTTGTGAAACTTACAATTTTTTTTTTTTGAGACAGGGTCTCGCCATTTAGTCCATGGCTGGCCTTGAATTCACAGAGATCCTTGTGCCTCTGCCTCCTGAGTTCTGGGGATTACAGGCACTCACCACCATGCCCGGATCTAAAATATAATTTTTACTCACCATAACTTACTTTTCTAGAAGACTGTGATATCTCAACAGGTTGAGGCTTTGTGCTGGGTGAATGGAGTTGGGGGCTTTTGTGCTTTAGGACCAAGGGATATCATAAATTCCAAACCTACTACATCCTAAATACAAATCTGAATTTGTTGGTTCTATTATATATATTATAATAAATTGTATATATTATATAACTATAAAACACATATGGGAAACTAACCCAGGGCTTTTACCTTGAGCTAGATATCTATCCCTTTTTATTTATTATTTTTAGACAGAGTCTTGCTAAGTCCCTAAAGTGCCCAGGCTGGGCTCGAACTGGGCGATTCTCCTGCTTCAGTCTCACAGAGTGCTGAGATTGTAGGCATGTACCCCATGCCCAGCTACAATATTTATGCTATGAAATAAGCTGCACAAGAGCTAGGATTTATATGTGCTTTGATCTTCTGTGTCCCAACACCTAGAATAGTATCTGTCATGGCATAAGAGTCCAGTTTACTGCATCATTTGTTATGCTGTAAGCTCTTTGGTAGTACAATATGCACCTAATATATTCATATTCATAGTTCCGCAACTGGTATTAGAGCATGATTAGTGCTTAAAAATATTTGCTGAATATTCTATTACAAAGAAAAGTAAGAGAATAAGTTTAAAAAGTAAATAAATATAGATTATTAGCACCAGACCTAGATATCATCATCGATGAAGTAAACTCTGATCAGAATTCTGAACTGGTGGCTTGTCTGATTTACTCTGAGGGCCGAACTCTACTTTTCCTTCAGCTACCTTGGCCTGCTAACTTACTTTGCAAAACCCTGGGTCCTTTAAATATGTGAAGGGATGCAAAACTTTACATAGGTTCATATTCTCTCTCTCTCCCCCCCCGCCATGGAATCCAGCGCCTTCACATTGAGCTACATCCCCAACCCTTTTTACATTTATTTATTTATTTATTTATTTATTTATTTATTTATTTGAGAGAAGGTATCGCTAAGTCACTAAGTTGCGTGGGCTGGGCTTGAACTTGTGTTCCTCCTGCCTCAGACTGCAAGAGTGCTAGGATTACAGGCATGCACCGCAACACAGATATTCCTAAAGGAATTGCTCTTAAGGGGCTATCACTTCAGTTATAGTTTAATTCTAAGATTTTATATAGATTTCTAGCCTGTTCTATGTACAACATGTCAAGACTCATGTTTCATACAGGGAAGATGTGATCATTTTCACTTTACATTCTTTAGATTTCTTCTGAAAATTTATTGTGCATGTGTGTAATATTTGCATATGCATGTGTGTGTCTATGTGCAGGTTAGCATTTTATTTATATACTTACTGCCAGTCATTTTGCTCCTGGATAAGAATAAGAACAAAGTAGGGAAGTGTATGAATAGCTTTGTCAGAAAAACAGAAATTCCTTGTGCCAAAAATTTGTATCAGTCTTGTTTCTTATCTGCTCTACAACTTACTCCCAAGAACTTGCTACGTGAGAAGTTCTCAAAATTTTCTTCACTGATCCAGTACTGCTACAGGAGTGTTTCTGTATACATAAGTCCTATCTTTTCACATATTTATTTTAAAAACTTTACTGAGAAGTAATTGCTTATTTAACATTTTATTCACTAAAGACATGTACAATCGCCACTCAGGTGTAATTAGCATGGGATAATAGAATTAAGCTAATCACCTATAAGAAAAGGATCTGGTGTCTTAGCTATCATAGCAGATGAATAAAATGTGGTAGGATCTTTGGAAATACTGAAAAGAGTTTATGAGTTTCTATGGACCTGAGGATTAGATATTTATAAGATTCCTGCAAGTTTCCAGATCTTAACCGCAGCTGAACATGGGATTGGAAGGGTTAGGAAATGATCATGAACAAGATAATGAATATTCAGTGAGAGATTGCTGAGGTCATAGTCCTTTAATATATATAGGGAGATAAATCTTTTGTAAAAGGAAGGGAAGGGGCCGGGGATTTAGCTCAGTGGTTTCACCGCCTGCTGTGCAAGCGTCAGGACCCGAGTTCGATCCCTGGTACCAATAAATAAATAAATAAAAAATTTAAGAAAAGAAAAGGAAGGGAACCAAGAGCTGGGGGAGATGGGGGATGGGGGATGGGGGATGGGGGATGGGGGATGGGGGGAGGGAAAGTCCATATCCTGTATGACTGACACATTTTTTCAAACAGTTATTGATCTTCAATTTTCAGATGACAGTTAAAAGAGTCAACCTACTCAAGGACTGTAAATTTCAGATTAAACTCAGAAAGGCATTAAGTCAGAAACGATGAACTAAAAAGTTCCACGAAAAACTACTAGAGTGATAGTGGCCTGGATTTCATCTTGGCTTTAGGATAATTGTCACTATATGGAATCTTTCAGATAATTGGCATCATATCAGAATATAATAATGCTCATAATAATAATCCAGATATTTGGATAATGCTTAAAAGTGCCTTCACATCTATTATTTGCTTTTTATTTTTTGCTATTTTTTAAATCAGAATATGTGTGTAATATATAAGAATTGCATTCATCTAGGGACCACTATTCACTTTAATCTTTCCTGTCCCTCCTGAGGCTTAATCCAAGTTAAGCTGACTATTCCCATTTTATGGATCAGGGAGCCAAGACCCAGAGCAGCTGTTACTTGCTCCAGGTCATGAATGCCAGTAGCAGGACTTAGCATGTTCTCTGATTTCTGCAGAAAATGTCATTCTGTGCAGGATTCCTGCCCTTTCATTTTCTTCTTTTTATAAATGTCAGGGGAATGTTTTAGAGAGTAACCCTTCAGCTGACCAACTTTGGATTGGTTTCCGTTGTTTTACAGGCCAGTGTGGGGGGCTGCTAGGGATGTGTTCTTTCTTTACTACCCCTTCATTGGACCCCAAGTATAGATTTCCTGTTTTGATAAGAAGAGCCTGCTTCCAAGAAGCAAGGGTGGGAGTGGCCCCTAGTGAACAGTAAGTTGCGTGTCTTCTGCTGGCCACAGGAAAGGAGTCTCAGTTGTTGGTCCTCAAGCAGTTGCTGGCCTTTTCCAATGCGTTTTTAGAGGCAAATAACTCCAAATGCTTTACAAAGGGAATAGCTTGCAGATGTGGGTATGATAACCTGCAAAGCATGACTTAAATATAGTAATTGTCTCAAGCCTGCTCTTAACTGTGGCGACAGAGTTTCTACTATGTCATTAGGGGAGAAATTACGAAGTCTTGGAACAGAGTGAGCCAAGTTCTGGCATCAGCTGTCTCTTCTACGTTTTTTAACAGAGTTAACTGGCTTTTAACCAAAAAGATTAGGGCATAAGGTTAAAGCATGTGGGAATAGGAAAGAACTAAGATAAATGGAAGTGTCCAAAAGCTAAAAAAATTAATAGCTTAGAAATAATTACCTTATCTCTTTGTGCTCAAATCATTGGCTCTTTTATTGTGATTTTCTGTTATCTTCCTCAGTGAGATAAATGCAATTTAAAGTGAATGGCTTTGTCTTGCAGGATTTCTTCAGCCTTGCATCTTCCCTGGCCCTGCCTAGCAGAGTCAAGTAGGAAAAGTTCCATAGAAGTCAAGGAGCTGCAGATGCCATAGGAAAGAGGACCATGGGTGAATAATAATTTCTGTCATGTCAGAGGAGGTCAGAGCAGTGGCATGGGGGCTGCACAGTTTTAGATTTTGTTCTTAAATGTAATATAATCACGGGGGCCCCTCAGTTGTGCTCCATTTGTTATGGTTAGCTACTTCACTGTCCTGGTTGATTTTCTCTGAACAATATTCCTCTTAAAAAATAATTCCTAAAGGTGAACATCATATTTCCAATGTGGCCTGACTTCCTGTGGGAAGACAAAAGGACTGAGATAGCCATGAAAACATATTATCATCAGTGCAGTCAATGATTGTATTAGTGTCTCGGTGGCTATTTCACTTTCGTGACTCATGTTCCATATGTGGCCTAGGTTATTTTCATATAACACTCAGCAATGTAGTCTAATTTGAGGTTCTAACACAAGGCTCCAACCACCCCTAAAATATCTCCCTGCTAGACTGTCTGGAGCTGCAGTCTCAATCTATGTGGTCTGACATCCCTCTGTTAAGAGTTACTCCTTTGGGTTAAGTTACTGTGGTTAGGGGAGTGAATTGAGTCTAGGCTGCTCCCATTATTAGGATGCTTGAAATCATTAACACATTGGTGCAAAATGGCTTTTCCATTGCTTCAATAAATATTGATTGGTTGCTTACCATGTGCTAGGGATGTTTTAGGCACCAGGGATAAGACAATGGACAAAAGAGATGAAACTGATCCAGCTATTCCCCTGCTGAGTATCTTCCCAAAATAATTAAAAGAATCTAACCACAATGATATAGCACACCCGTGTTTGTAGTGGCACAGTTTGTTCTTTTTTTTGGTACTGGGGATTGAACTCGGCACCTTGCACTTGCAAGGGAGGCTCCAGAACCACTGAGCCATCAGCACAGTTTTTAATAGCTAAAGCTTGGAAACATCCCATTTGCCCATCAACTGGAGACTGGATAAAGAAGATGCTTCTCCCCCTCCCCCAAATGGAGTACTACTCAGCCATAAAGAATGAGAAACTAGAGACATTAATAGCTAAATGGATGCACATTGAGACCATACTCTTAAATGAAATAAATAGGGCACATATGTATAAATATTGAATAGTTTCCCTGGTGTGAGGAACTGAAAGTGTAAATAAGGATCAAAGGTATAATCAATAATGTGAAATAGGAAGAAAAGGTCCAAAGGAGAAGTGGAAGTAGGAGGGGAGGGGAAAGGAAAGAAGGGAAAGGAAAAAATATGAGAAAAGGAAAAAATGGAAACAAAGTTTTTCTAAATAGGGAGAGGTGAAGGGGTTGAAGGGAGGGCAGGGGAAGGGGGAAAAATAAGAATCAAGATACATCATGTAAAGGTACAAATTCCTAATGATGACTATAACTGCATTGTACACCTAAAACGTACTAATACACTTAATGGAAAAAAAAAGAGATGCAACCTTGTGTTCTAATGGAACCTACTCTGTAATGTGAGAAGAGAGATAACATAAACAATAATGAAGCAGGTGGTAATAAATGCTGCGGAAAAAAATTAGAGCAGAGGGGAATATTGGGAAATGATAGGAGAAAAGATGGTTGTGGTTTGAAATCAAGTGATCATGAGGGTCTCACTTAGAAGTTGAAGCTTAGGTAAAGCACTGAAGGGGATGTGGGAGGAAGACATACAGCGGTCTGGAGAACAGCACCAAAGTAGCAGAGTAAAAGGTGCTGGAGCAGTGACAACACTTCTGGCACAGCTGAGGACCAGCAATCCAGAAGATAGCTAGAATAGTGAATGATGGGAAAAATAACCATAGATGAGTAGAGAAAACATGGGGGCCCAGTTGTATATGATGGGAAAGCTATTGTAACTTGGATGCAATTGGTGGCCTTGAGAGGAGCAATTTCAGAGAAATGGGTAAGACAAAAATTCTAAGTGGAGTAGATTTAAGAGAGAATGTTCGGAGAAAAATTTGCAGTGGCAAGTAAAGACCTTTTAGTGTGTTGCTACAAAGGAGAGCATAGAAAGTGACAAGCAGATGGAACTATAGCTAGAGGGGGAGGTGAGGTCAATAAATCATTATTTTTAAGAAAAGAGAATTACAGCATATTTTCCCTCATGGAAATGAACCAGAAATGAAGGATTTTCAATTAACTATTTATCATTAGGATCTTGAGTGAATAAAATCCAGGCTAAAGATCTTAGGTGTGAGGAAAAAGAGCCTAGTTATTGAAATATTCCACAAAATGGTGAAGTGTAGTGAAAAAGGATGCGCTTTGGTAGCCAAATTAGCAGGATAGCAACCTGGGTCCACTGGCTATGGACGGGAGGCCTGGCAGGTAGTAGGAAAGTGGACCCTCTCTTCTCTGCATCACATCAGTGCTAGATTCCCCTTCAAAAATATAGAAAACTCTATGATAACAAGACTTAAATCTAATTTGCATTTGTTCCTTTTGTCAGTCAGCCAGTAAACCAATTATCTCCTAATCTCAGTCTAGTTTCCCTTCTTATGCAATTCACAGTTGTGTCTTGATTTACAAAATCCATGACACAAGGTAGCTTTCTAATTATATTGTTCTCTTTTTTCTAGTATTGGCTTTCCCTTAATTTCTTATTTGTTTTTATTACTTTTCTTTAGAGTTCAAATGGCAGTTGGACATAAATAGCACCTTATTATCTTCTCTGATATAACTTGCCTGAGACCCATCCAGTTATTGAGATCTGGGATGCCTCTTCAACAGGTGGCTCACTCTTCTTGTTGAAGAAGAGAGAATGTAGTGTCCATCCATCCATACATCCTTCCATCCATCTGTGCATCCCCTGGGCATTTAATGTAGTATCTACTCTGTACCACGAATTGTTCCAAGCACTTGAACACCAAGATCAACAGTGCTCCATTACATGGTAAAGGAGAAGACAGAAAGTAAACAAGTAAAACAGAAATTCATATCATTGTAATAAGTACAGCACACACACACACACACACACACACACACACACACACAGAATAACAAGGAAAGAACTGGACAGTGGTCAAGGAAAGTGTCTGTATTTCTAATTCTTTTGCTCCTTCTACGAGAAATTACATTTCCAATCCTGAACTGGTAGAGGATGGGACACTACTTGATATCCATAGTATTTGCCCCTAAATGTTCTTGACCTTTCTGTGAGATGAAAGTGAGACCTGAACATAAGCGGTATGATCAAAAATATGGTGAATGAGAAATACAATTTTCATTACAATAAAAGACATGTTGCCTCAAAACACTCCCCTTTGCTTAGAACTCCCTTATTGCATTGTTCTTTCCACTTTCTGAAGCAGTTCTAGAAGTCTGCTTTCTTGAGTGTCTTTACTTGTGCCTTTGTGGCTGCCCTGATATCCTGAGATGAATGAAAACATTTAACTTTCATGGTTGTTCTGACTTTGGAGAAGAGCTAGAAATCTTACAGAGCCAGACCTGGCAAATAAGGTGGGTGAAGACACACTACAATGTTCTTTTTTTTTTTTTTTTTGGTACTGGGGCTCAAACTCTAGTCCTTGCGCCTGCAAGGCAGGCAGCAGAACCACTGAGCTAAATCTGCAGCCAATGTTCTTATAAGCTTGCCCTTCTATTAGATGGCACTTGGCAGCAGCATTCACTGCCTCTTTTGGTCACATCTCATAAAGATACTCATGCAAGAGGACTTCCAGAACTGATTCAGAAAGTGACAAGAATGACGGGCTAAATGTGTTCAAAGTCAGGAGATGTATTTTGAGGGGGTAACGGCAATGTGTCTTTTATTATAATAAATTTTTAAAATTTAAACATTCACTGTATTTTTTTAATCACACTGCATACAACTGTATTTATGAAGTCTGAGGCATGATTCTGAGAATTTAGCAAGAGTAGTAATTTGACAGAAATTGATACTGGCAGTTGGGTATTTTTCCTTCTGAGGCTTGAGGAGATCTGGCAACTCATGGGATTCTCTCCATTTCTTCTGGCTCAGGAGCTCTGCCCTGGGCATGTGGAATACAAGAGCACTAGAGCACTGGACTTGAGGCTTCAACCTTAGGGGAGAAAAGTGAATATTGGCTGAATGTTTAGAAGTCACTATTGATTATGAACATTGTGTGACAAGAAGGACTTCAATTGAAAAGAGAATGTGAGGTAACATAACTTGATGACTTGCTCATGTAGGCATAAATGAATTTATCTCCCCTCCCCAACTAAAGGTGTGTAAGGACAAAACTAATCTGATTGATCAAGGCTACCATTCCTAGTTCAATATCTATCACATTAAGTGATATTGAGGAGAAAATAAAACTTCCATGACAGATTACAAAATGTCAATCTGAACAAATATCACTTTCCAAGAGATGTTGGAAATTCAAATACTGAACAACAAAAGCTTTTTGCAGTAACATGAACAAGAGCCATGTGAATGGCATGAAGATGTCTAAGGGGAGAATATTTTGAGGAACAGCATCTTCTAATGGAGCTTAAAAATGGCAGGGCCCCCACATATGTGGAGGAACCATACATATTTTTAAGCACTTTCTACTTGTCAGTATATTTAATAAGTGTTTCCGAATGGAGTAGAGCAAAAACTTCCAGTTTCAGTTCAAGTTGGTTGACATTACTGGCTGGCATTTGTCCTAGTCCTCTCCCTGGAGTGTTACCGACAGCACCAGGGCTTCTCCCAGCACAGCGGGGTTAGGGAACAGTGAAAGCAGTGCCTTTAAAGTTTACAGTTCAGTTCCATGTAGCCTAATTTAATCATGGGCTCACAGTGGGTAAAATTACCCCTTCCTGAGCAGTGAGGTTTAAATCTCTCAGCTGTATTTCTACTTGATTCCTTATTGCATGTAGCTTGGGTTATGTTAGTCTTTATAATGGCCCTAAGCCTTAATCACTCCCATCTGTTCAATATTACATGGTAATTTGGTAGTGAAAGAGTACCAGGCTAGGAGCCAGTTTGATTTTAGTCCCTAATTAGCTGTATGACTCCAACAAGATGGTTCATCTCCCTTTTGGTTTGCAACCTCCTCCTCTCTGACTTGGCTTTCTCTGCTCCCTTTGACCTCCCTGATTGGCAGGGAGAGGACGAAGCTCTAGGAAAATGCTTTGCAACTTCATCGTAAGGATGCAGAGGAGATAAGGAAAGGAAGGAAGATGGTCTTATTTCAAACCAGACATACAGTGCTAATCCTCTTGCATCGAGATTTGCTTTCTTCTTCCACCTGGAATAATAAAGAGCAAGTCCCTGCTCCTGTCAAACCTTAGAGCATCCATCTGGGCTCTGAATTAATCCCTTTTCCTTTCAAATATTCATCTCCATTGTCTTTTCTTCCATCAGATCTCCTCTCTCCTGAATCCATCCCAAAGCATACAACACGCTCTCATATCTTCATCAAGTTTTCTCTGTCCCATGTTCCCTGCAGTCTCTGCTCCATTTCACAGCTGCCCATGCACAGTCTGATTGTCTCAAGGAGTTGTCTACATCTGGAGTTTAGGCAAAGCCTCCAACATGTTCCTGTGACCCTGCCCTGCCACCAAATCGCATCTTCTTTCTCATCTCATGTGCTCACTTCACAATATTGTCTTATAGAAATGCTCATAATGTTATCTGTACTTGTGCTATATTATTAATCCTAAAGGGTCTTCACATTTGAGCACAGTAGTATAATTTGATTGTATCTTTTATATGATTTTTTTGTGTGTGTCCTAGAATTAATAAATACCTTCTTAAAAGTTTCTTTAATTTTCTCTACCCCACTACTACTTTTCCCCAATGTTACTGTAAACCACCCTTGTAATATTCCCATACTTTGAATGCATCTATTTGATTTTTT